>NW_027206850.1:0-216161 GCF_032191515.1 Phaenicophaeus curvirostris
GACAAGGGCAAAGAGGGGGGCGGACAAGGGCAAAGAGGGAGGGGCGGACAAGGGCAAAGAGGGGCGGACAAGGGCAAAGAGGGGCGGACAAGGGCAAAGAGGGGCGGACAAGGGCAAAGAGGGGCGGACAAGGGCAAAGAGGGGCGGACAAGGGCAAAGAGGGGCGGACAAGGGCAAAGAGGGGCGGACAAGGGCAAAGAGGGGCGGACAAGGGCAAAGAGGGGCGGACAAGGGCAAAGAGGGGCGGACAAGGGCAAAGAGGGGCGGACAAGGGCAAAGAGGGGCGGACAAGGGCAAAGAAGGGGGCGGACAAGGGCAAAGAGGGGCGGACAAGGGCAAAGAGGGGCGGACAAGGGCAAAGAGGGGCGGACAAGGGCAAAGAGGGGCGGACAAGGGCAAAGAGGGGCGGACAAGGGCAAAGAGGGGCGGACAAGGGCAAAGAGGGGCGGACAAGGGCAAAGAGGGGCGGACAAGGGCAAAGAGGGGCGGACAAGGGCAAAGAGGGGCGGACAAGGGCAAAGAGGGGCGGACAAGGGCAAAGAGGGGGCGGACAAGGGCAAAGAGGGGCGGACAAGGGCAAAGAGGGGCGGACAAGGGCAAAGAGGGGCGGACAAGGGCAAAGAGGGGCGGACAAGGGCAAAGAGGGGCGGACAAGGGCAAAGAGGGGCGGACAAGGGCAAAGAGGGGCGGACAAGGCAAAGAGGGGCGGACAAGGGCAAAGAGGGGCGGACAAGGGCAAAGAGGGGCGGACAAGGGCAAAGAGGGGCGGACAAGGGCAAAGAGGGGCGGACAAGGGCAAAGAGGGGCGGACAAGGGCAAAGAGGGGCGGACAAGGGCAAAGAGGGGCGGACAAGGGCAAAGAGGGGCGGACAAGGGCAAAGAGGGGCGGACAAGGGCAAAGAGGGGCGGACAAGGGCAAAGAGGGGCGGACAAGGGCAAAGAGGGGCGGACAAGGGCAAAGAGGGGCGGACAAGGGCAAAGAGGGGCGGACAAGGGCAAAGAGGGGCGGACAAGGGCAAAGAGGGGCGGACAAGGGCAAAGAGGGGCGGACAAGGGCAAAGAGGGGCGGACAAGGGCAAAGAGGGGCGGACAAGGGCAAAGAGGGGCGGACAAGGGCAAAGAGGGGCGGACAAGGGCAAAGAGGGGCGGACAAGGGCAAAGAGGGGCGGACAAGGGCAAAGAGGGGCGGACAAGGGCAAAGAGGGGCGGACAAGGGCAAAGAGGGGCGGACAAGGGCAAAGAGGGGCGGACAAGGGCAAAGAGGGGCGGACAAGGGCAAAGAGGGGCGGACAAGGGCAAAGAGGGGCGGACAAGGGCAAAGAGGGGCGGACAAGGGCAAAGAGGGGCGGACAAGGGCAAAGAGGGGCGGACAAGGGCAAAGAGGGGCGGACAAGGGCAAAGAGGGGCGGACAAGGGCAAAGAGGGGCGGACAAGGGCAAAGAGGGGCGGACAAGGGCAAAGAGGGGCGGACAAGGGCAAAGAGGGGCGGACAAGGGCAAAGAGGGGCGGACAAGGGCAAAGAGGGGCGGACAAGGGCAAAGAGGGGCGGACAAGGGCAAAGAGGGGCGGACAAGGGCAAAGAGGGGCGGACAAGGGCAAAGAGGGGCGGACAAGGGCAAAGAGGGGCGGACAAGGGCAAAGAGGGGCGGACAAGGGCAAAGAGGGGCGGACAAGGGCAAAGAGGGGCGGACAAGGGCAAAGAGGGGCGGACAAGGGCAAAGAGGGGCGGACAAGGGCAAAGAGGGGCGGACAAGGGCAAAGAGGGGCGGACAAGGGCAAAGAGGGGCGGACAAGGGCAAAGAGGGGCGGACAAGGGCAAAGAGGGGCGGACAAGGGCAAAGAGGGGCGGACAAGGGCAAAGAGGGGCGGACAAGGGCAAAGAGGGGCGGACAAGGGCAAAGAGGGGCGGACAAGGGCAAAGAGGGGCGGACAAGGGCAAAGAGGGGCGGACAAGGGCAAAGAGGGGCGGACAAGGGCAAAGAGGGGCGGACAAGGGCAAAGAGGGGCGGACAAGGGCAAAGAGGGGCGGACAAGGGCAAAGAGGGGCGGACAAGGGCAAAGAGGGGCGGACAAGGGCAAAGAGGGGCGGACAAGGGCAAAGAGGGGCGGACAAGGGCAAAGAGGGGCGGACAAGGGCAAAGAGGGGCGGACAAGGGCAAAGAGGGGCGGACAAGGGCAAAGAGGGGCGGACAAGGGCAAAGAGGGGCGGACAAGGGCAAAGAGGGGCGGACAAGGGCAAAGAGGGGCGGACAAGGGCAAAGAGGGGCGGACAAGGGCAAAGAGGGGCGGACAAGGGCAAAGAGGGGCGGACAAGGGCAAAGAGGGGCGGACAAGGGCAAAGAGGGGCGGACAAGGGCAAAGAGGGGGCGGACAAGGGCAAAGAGGGGCGGACAAGGGCAAAGAGGGGCGGACAAGGGCAAAGAGGGGCGGACAAGGGCAAAGAGGGGCGGACAAGGGCAAAGAGGGGCGGACAAGGGCAAAGAGGGGCGGACAAGGGCAAAGAGGGGCGGACAAGGGCAAAGAGGGGCGGACAAGGGCAAAGAGGGGCGGACAAGGGCAAAGAGGGGCGGACAAGGGCAAAGAGGGGCGGACAAGGGCAAAGAGGGGCGGACAAGGGCAAAGAGGGGCGGACAAGGGCAAAGAGGGGCGGACAAGGGCAAAGAGGGGCGGACAAGGGCAAAGAGGGGCGGACAAGGGCAAAGAGGGGCGGACAAGGGCAAAGAGGGGCGGACAAGGGCAAAGAGGGGCGGACAAGGGCAAAGAGGGGCGGACAAGGGCAAAGAGGGGCGGACAAGGGCAAAGAGGGGCGGACAAGGGCAAAGAGGGGCGGACAAGGGCAAAGAGGGGCGGACAAGGGCAAAGAGGGGCGGACAAGGGCAAAGAGGGGCGGACAAGGGCAAAGAGGGGCGGACAAGGGCAAAGAGGGGCGGACAAGGGCAAAGAGGGGCGGACAAGGGCAAAGAGGGGCGGACAAGGGCAAAGAGGGGCGGACAAGGGCAAAGAGGGGCGGACAAGGCAAAGAGGGGCGGACAAGGGCAAAGAGGGGCGGACAAGGGCAAAGAGGGGCGGACAAGGGCAAAGAGGGGCGGACAAGGGCAAAGAGGGGCGGACAAGGGCAAAGAGGGGCGGACAAGGGCAAAGAGGGGCGGACAAGGGCAAAGAGGGGCGGACAAGGGCAAAGAGGGGCGGACAAGGGCAAAGAGGGGCGGACAAGGGCAAAGAGGGGCGGACAAGGGCAAAGAGGGGCGGACAAGGGCAAAGAGGGGCGGACAAGGGCAAAGAGGGGCGGACAAGGGCAAAGAGGGGCGGACAAGGGCAAAGAGGGGCGGACAAGGGCAAAGAGGGGCGGACAAGGGCAAAGAGGGGCGGACAAGGGCAAAGAGGGGCGGACAAGGGCAAAGAGGGGCGGACAAGGGCAAAGAGGGGCGGACAAGGGCAAAGAGGGGCGGACAAGGGCAAAGAGGGGCGGACAAGGGCAAAGAGGGGCGGACAAGGGCAAAGAGGGGCGGACAAGGGCAAAGAGGGGCGGACAAGGGCAAAGAGGGGCGGACAAGGGCAAAGAGGGGCGGACAAGGGCAAAGAGGGGCGGACAAGGGCAAAGAGGGGCGGACAAGGGCAAAGAGGGGCGGACAAGGGCAAAGAGGGGCGGACAAGGGCAAAGAGGGGCGGACAAGGGCAAAGAGGGGCGGACAAGGGCAAAGAGGGGCGGACAAGGGCAAAGAGGGGCGGACAAGGGCAAAGAGGGGCGGACAAGGGCAAAGAGGGGCGGACAAGGGCAAAGAGGGGCGGACAAGGGCAAAGAGGGGCGGACAAGGGCAAAGAGGGGCGGACAAGGGCAAAGAGGGGCGGACAAGGGCAAAGAGGGGCGGACAAGGGCAAAGAGGGGCGGACAAGGGCAAAGAGGGGCGGACAAGGGCAAAGAGGGGCGGACAAGGGCAAAGAGGGGCGGACAAGGGCAAAGAGGGGCGGACAAGGGCAAAGAGGGGCGGACAAGGGCAAAGAGGGGCGGACAAGGGCAAAGAGGGGCGGACAAGGGCAAAGAGGGGCGGACAAGGGCAAAGAGGGGCGGACAAGGGCAAAGAGGGGCGGACAAGGGCAAAGAGGGGCGGACAAGGGCAAAGAGGGGCGGACAAGGGCAAAGAGGGGCGGACAAGGGCAAAGAGGGGCGGACAAGGCAAAGAGGGGCGGACAAGGGCAAAGAGGGGCGGACAAGGGCAAAGAGGGGCGGACAAGGGCAAAGAGGGGCGGACAAGGGCAAAGAGGGGCGGACAAGGGCAAAGAGGGGCGGACAAGGGCAAAGAGGGGCGGACAAGGGCAAAGAGGGGCGGACAAGGGCAAGAGAGGGGCGGACAAGGGCAAAGAGGGGCGGACAAGGGCAAAGAGGGGCGGACAAGGGCAAAGAGGGGCGGACAAGGGCAAAGAGGGGCGGACAAGGGCAAAGAGGGGCGGACAAGGGCAAAGAGGGGCGGACAAGGGCAAAGAGGGGCGGACAAGGGCAAAGAGGGGCGGACAAGGGCAAAGAGGGGCGGACAAGGGCAAAGAGGGGCGGACAAGGGCAAAGAGGGGCGGACAAGGGCAAAGAGGGGCGGACAAGGGCAAAGAGGGGCGGACAAGGGCAAAGAGGGGCGGACAAGGGCAAAGAGGGGCGGACAAGGGCAAAGAGGGGCGGACAAGGGCAAAGAGGGGCGGACAAGGGCAAAGAGGGGCGGACAAGGGCAAAGAGGGGCGGACAAGGGCAAAGAGGGGCGGACAAGGGCAAAGAGGGGCGGACAAGGGCAAAGAGGGGCGGACAAGGGCAAAGAGGGGCGGACAAGGGCAAAGAGGGGCGGACAAGGGCAAAGAGGGGCGGACAAGGGCAAAGAGGGGCGGACAAGGGCAAAGAGGGGCGGACAAGGGCAAAGAGGGGCGGACAAGGGCAAAGAGGGGCGGACAAGGGCAAAGAGGGGCGGACAAGGGCAAAGAGGGGCGGACAAGGGCAAAGAGGGGCGGACAAGGGCAAAGAGGGGCGGACAAGGGCAAAGAGGGGCGGACAAGGGCAAAGAGGGGCGGACAAGGGCAAAGAGGGGCGGACAAGGGCAAAGAGGGGCGGACAAGGGCAAAGAGGGGCGGACAAGGGCAAAGAGGGGCGGACAAGGGCAAAGAGGGGCGGACAAGGGCAAAGAGGGGCGGACAAGGGCAAAGAGGGGCGGACAAGGGCAAAGAGGGGCGGACAAGGGCAAAGAGGGGCGGACAAGGGCAAAGAGGGGCGGACAAGGGCAAAGAGGGGCGGACAAGGGCAAAGAGGGGCGGACAAGGGCAAAGAGGGGCGGACAAGGGCAAAGAGGGGCGGACAAGGGCAAAGAGGGGCGGACAAGGGCAAAGAGGGGCGGACAAGGGCAAAGAGGGGCGGACAAGGGCAAAGAGGGGCGGACAAGGGCAAAGAGGGGCGGACAAGGGCAAAGAGGGGCGGACAAGGGCAAAGAGGGGCGGACAAGGGCAAAGAGGGGCGGACAAGGGCAAAGAGGGGCGGACAAGGGCAAAGAGGGGCGGACAAGGGCAAAGAGGGGCGGACAAGGGCAAAGAGGGGCGGACAAGGGCAAAGAGGGGCGGACAAGGGCAAAGAGGGGCGGACAAGGGCAAAGAGGGGCGGACAAGGGCAAAGAGGGGCGGACAAGGGCAAAGAGGGGCGGACAAGGGCAAAGAGGGGCGGACAAGGGCAAAGAGGGGCGGACAAGGGCAAAGAGGGGCGGACAAGGGCAAAGAGGGGCGGACAAGGGCAAAGAGGGGCGGACAAGGGCAAAGAGGGGCGGACAAGGGCAAAGAGGGGCGGACAAGGGCAAAGAGGGGCGGACAAGGGCAAAGAGGGGCGGACAAGGGCAAAGAGGGGCGGACAAGGGCAAAGAGGGGCGGACAAGGGCAAAGAGGGGCGGACAAGGGCAAAGAGGGGCGGACAAGGGCAAAGAGGGGCGGACAAGGGCAAAGAGGGGCGGACAAGGGCAAAGAGGGGCGGACAAGGGCAAAGAGGGGCGGACAAGGGCAAAGAGGGGCGGACAAGGGCAAAGAGGGGCGGACAAGGGCAAAGAGGGGCGGACAAGGGCAAAGAGGGGCGGACAAGGGCAAAGAGGGGCGGACAAGGGCAAAGAGGGGCGGACAAGGGCAAAGAGGGGCGGACAAGGGCAAAGAGGGGCGGACAAGGGCAAAGAGGGGCGGACAAGGGCAAAGAGGGGCGGACAAGGGCAAAGAGGGGCGGACAAGGGCAAAGAGGGGCGGACAAGGGCAAAGAGGGGCGGACAAGGGCAAAGAGGGGCGGACAAGGGCAAAGAGGGGCGGACAAGGGCAAAGAGGGGCGGACAAGGGCAAAGAGGGGCGGACAAGGGCAAAGAGGGGCGGACAAGGGCAAAGAGGGGCGGACAAGGGCAAAGAGGGGCGGACAAGGGCAAAGAGGGGCGGACAAGGGCAAAGAGGGGCGGACAAGGGCAAAGAGGGGCGGACAAGGGCAAAGAGGGGCGGACAAGGGCAAAGAGGGGCGGACAAGGGCAAAGAGGGGCGGACAAGGGCAAAGAGGGGCGGACAAGGGCAAAGAGGGGCGGACAAGGGCAAAGAGGGGCGGACAAGGGCAAAGAGGGGCGGACAAGGGCAAAGAGGGGCGGACAAGGGCAAAGAGGGGCGGACAAGGGCAAAGAGGGGCGGACAAGGGCAAGAGGGGCGGACAAGGGCAAAGAGGGGCGGACAAGGGCAAAGAGGGGCGGACAAGGGCAAAGAGGGGCGGACAAGGGCAAAGAGGGGCGGACAAGGGCAAAGAGGGGGCGGACAAGGGCAAAGAGGGGCGGACAAGGGCAAAGAGGGGCGGACAAGGGCAAAGAGGGGCGGACAAGGGCAAAGAGGGGCGGACAAGGGCAAAGAGGGGCGGACAAGGGCAAAGAGGGGCGGACAAGGGCAAAGAGGGGCGGACAAGGGCAAAGAGGGGCGGACAAGGGCAAAGAGGGGCGGACAAGGGCAAAGAGGGGCGGACAAGGGCAAAGAGGGGCGGACAAGGGCAAAGAGGGGCGGACAAGGGCAAAGAGGGGCGGACAAGGGCAAAGAGGGGCGGACAAGGGCAAAGAGGGGCGGACAAGGGCAAAGAGGGGCGGACAAGGGCAAAGAGGGGCGGACAAGGGCAAAGAGGGGCGGACAAGGGCAAAGAGGGGCGGACAAGGGCAAAGAGGGGCGGACAAGGGCAAAGAGGGGCGGACAAGGGCAAAGAGGGGCGGACAAGGGCAAAGAGGGGCGGACAAGGGCAAAGAGGGGCGGACAAGGGCAAAGAGGGGCGGACAAGGGCAAAGAGGGGCGGACAAGGGCAAAGAGGGGCGGACAAGGGCAAAGAGGGGCGGACAAGGGCAAAGAGGGGCGGACAAGGGCAAAGAGGGGCGGACAAGGGCAAAGAGGGGCGGACAAGGGCAAAGAGGGGCGGACAAGGGCAAAGAGGGGCGGACAAGGGCAAAGAGGGGCGGACAAGGGCAAAGAGGGGCGGACAAGGGCAAAGAGGGGCGGACAAGGGCAAAGAGGGGCGGACAAGGGCAAAGAGGGGCGGACAAGGGCAAAGAGGGGCGGACAAGGGCAAAGAGGGGCGGACAAGGGCAAAGAGGGGCGGACAAGGGCAAAGAGGGGCGGACAAGGGCAAAGAGGGGCGGACAAGGGCAAAGAGGGGCGGACAAGGGCAAAGAGGGGCGGACAAGGGCAAAGAGGGGCGGACAAGGGCAAAGAGGGGCGGACAAGGGCAAAGAGGGGCGGACAAGGGCAAAGAGGGGCGGACAAGGGCAAAGAGGGGCGGACAAGGGCAAAGAGGGGCGGACAAGGGCAAAGAGGGGCGGACAAGGGCAAAGAGGGGCGGACAAGGGCAAAGAGGGGCGGACAAGGGCAAAGAGGGGCGGACAAGGGCAAAGAGGGGCGGACAAGGGCAAAGAGGGGCGGACAAGGGCAAAGAGGGGCGGACAAGGGCAAAGAGGGGCGGACAAGGGCAAAGAGGGGCGGACAAGGGCAAAGAGGGGCGGACAAGGGCAAAGAGGGGCGGACAAGGGCAAAGAGGGGCGGACAAGGGCAAAGAGGGGCGGACAAGGGCAAAGAGGGGCGGACAAGGGCAAAGAGGGGCGGACAAGGGCAAAGAGGGGCGGACAAGGGCAAAGAGGGGCGGACAAGGGCAAAGAGGGGCGGACAAGGGCAAAGAGGGGCGGACAAGGGCAAAGAGGGGCGGACAAGGGCAAAGAGGGGCGGACAAGGGCAAAGAGGGGCGGACAAGGGCAAAGAGGGGCGGACAAGGGCAAAGAGGGGCGGACAAGGGCAAAGAGGGCGGACAAGGGCAAAGAGGGCGGACAAGGGCAAAGAGGGGCGGACAAGGGCAAAGAGGGGCGGACAAGGGCAAAGAGGGGCGGACAAGGGCAAAGAGGGGCGGACAAGGGCAAAGAGGGGCGGACAAGGGCAAAGAGGGGCGGACAAGGGCAAAGAGGGGCGGACAAGGGCAAAGAGGGGCGGACAAGGGCAAAGAGGGGCGGACAAGGGCAAAGAGGGGCGGACAAGGGCAAAGAGGGGCGGACAAGGGCAAAGAGGGGCGGACAAGGGCAAAGAGGGGCGGACAAGGGCAAAGAGGGGCGGACAAGGGCAAAGAGGGGCGGACAAGGGCAAAGAGGGGCGGACAAGGGCAAAGAGGGGCGGACAAGGGCAAAGAGGGGCGGACAAGGGCAAAGAGGGGCGGACAAGGGCAAAGAGGGGCGGACAAGGGCAAAGAGGGGCGGACAAGGGCAAAGAGGGGCGGACAAGGGCAAAGAGGGGCGGACAAGGGCAAAGAGGGGCGGACAAGGGCAAAGAGGGGCGGACAAGGGCAAAGAGGGGCGGACAAGGGCAAAGAGGGGCGGACAAGGGCAAAGAGGGGCGGACAAGGGCAAAGAGGGGCGGACAAGGGCAAAGAGGGGCGGACAAGGGCAAAGAGGGGCGGACAAGGGCAAAGAGGGGCGGACAAGGGCAAAGAGGGGCGGACAAGGGCAAAGAGGGGCGGACAAGGGCAAAGAGGGGCGGACAAGGGCAAAGAGGGGCGGACAAGGGCAAAGAGGGGCGGACAAGGGCAAAGAGGGGCGGACAAGGGCAAAGAGGGGCGGACAAGGGCAAAGAGGGGCGGACAAGGGCAAAGAGGGGCGGACAAGGGCAAAGAGGGGCGGACAAGGGCAAAGAGGGGCGGACAAGGGCAAAGAGGGGCGGACAAGGGCAAAGAGGGGCGGACAAGGGCAAAGAGGGGCGGACAAGGGCAAAGAGGGGCGGACAAGGGCAAAGAGGGGCGGACAAGGGCAAAGAGGGGCGGACAAGGGCAAAGAGGGGCGGACAAGGGCAAAGAGGGGCGGACAAGGGCAAAGAGGGGCGGACAAGGGCAAAGAGGGGCGGACAAGGGCAAAGAGGGGCGGACAAGGGCAAAGAGGGGCGGACAAGGGCAAAGAGGGGCGGACAAGGGCAAAGAGGGGCGGACAAGGGCAAAGAGGGGCGGACAAGGGCAAAGAGGGGCGGACAAGGGCAAAGAGGGGCGGACAAGGGCAAAGAGGGGCGGACAAGGGCAAAGAGGGGCGGACAAGGGCAAAGAGGGGCGGACAAGGGCAAAGAGGGGCGGACAAGGGCAAAGAGGGGCGGACAAGGGCAAAGAGGGGCGGACAAGGGCAAAGAGGGGCGGACAAGGGCAAAGAGGGGCGGACAAGGGCAAAGAGGGGCGGACAAGGGCAAAGAGGGGCGGACAAGGGCAAAGAGGGGCGGACAAGGGCAAAGAGGGGCGGACAAGGGCAAAGAGGGGCGGACAAGGGCAAAGAGGGGCGGACAAGGGCAAAGAGGGGCGGACAAGGGCAAAGAGGGGCGGACAAGGGCAAAGAGGGGCGGACAAGGGCAAAGAGGGGCGGACAAGGGCAAAGAGGGGCGGACAAGGGCAAAGAGGGGCGGACAAGGGCAAAGAGGGGCGGACAAGGGCAAAGAGGGGCGGACAAGGGCAAAGAGGGGCGGACAAGGGCAAAGAGGGGCGGACAAGGGCAAAGAGGGGCGGACAAGGGCAAAGAGGGGCGGACAAGGGCAAAGAGGGGCGGACAAGGGCAAAGAGGGGCGGACAAGGGCAAAGAGGGGCGGACAAGGGCAAAGAGGGGCGGACAAGGGCAAAGAGGGGCGGACAAGGGCAAAGAGGGGCGGACAAGGGCAAAGAGGGGCGGACAAGGGCAAAGAGGGGCGGACAAGGGCAAAGAGGGGCGGACAAGGGCAAAGAGGGGCGGACAAGGGCAAAGAGGGGCGGACAAGGGCAAAGAGGGGCGGACAAGGGCAAAGAGGGGCGGACAAGGGCAAAGAGGGGCGGACAAGGGCAAAGAGGGGCGGACAAGGGCAAAGAGGGGCGGACAAGGGCAAAGAGGGGCGGACAAGGGCAAAGAGGGGCGGACAAGGGCAAAGAGGGGCGGACAAGGGCAAAGAGGGGCGGACAAGGGCAAAGAGGGGCGGACAAGGGCAAAGAGGGGCGGACAAGGGCAAAGAGGGGCGGACAAGGGCAAAGAGGGGCGGACAAGGGCAAAGAGGGGCGGACAAGGGCAAAGAGGGGCGGACAAGGGCAAAGAGGGGCGGACAAGGGCAAAGAGGGGCGGACAAGGGCAAAGAGGGGCGGACAAGGGCAAAGAGGGGCGGACAAGGGCAAAGAGGGGCGGACAAGGGCAAAGAGGGGCGGACAAGGGCAAAGAGGGGCGGACAAGGGCAAAGAGGGGCGGACAAGGGCAAAGAGGGGCGGACAAGGGCAAAGAGGGGCGGACAAGGGCAAAGAGGGGCGGACAAGGGCAAAGAGGGGCGGACAAGGGCAAAGAGGGGCGGACAAGGGCAAAGAGGGGCGGACAAGGGCAAAGAGGGGCGGACAAGGGCAAAGAGGGGCGGACAAGGGCAAAGAGGGGCGGACAAGGGCAAAGAGGGGCGGACAAGGGCAAAGAGGGGCGGACAAGGGCAAAGAGGGGCGGACAAGGGCAAAGAGGGGCGGACAAGGGCAAAGAGGGGCGGACAAGGGCAAAGAGGGGCGGACAAGGGCAAAGAGGGGCGGACAAGGGCAAAGAGGGGCGGACAAGGGCAAAGAGGGGCGGACAAGGGCAAAGAGGGGCGGACAAGGGCAAAGAGGGGCGGACAAGGGCAAAGAGGGGCGGACAAGGGCAAAGAGGGGCGGACAAGGGCAAAGAGGGGCGGACAAGGGCAAAGAGGGGCGGACAAGGGCAAAGAGGGGCGGACAAGGGCAAAGAGGGGCGGACAAGGGCAAAGAGGGGCGGACAAGGGCAAAGAGGGGCGGACAAGGGCAAAGAGGGGCGGACAAGGGCAAAGAGGGGCGGACAAGGGCAAAGAGGGGCGGACAAGGGCAAAGAGGGGCGGACAAGGGCAAAGAGGGGCGGACAAGGGCAAAGAGGGGCGGACAAGGGCAAAGAGGGGCGGACAAGGGCAAAGAGGGGCGGACAAGGGCAAAGAGGGGCGGACAAGGGCAAAGAGGGGCGGACAAGGGCAAAGAGGGGCGGACAAGGGCAAAGAGGGGCGGACAAGGGCAAAGAGGGGCGGACAAGGGCAAAGAGGGGCGGACAAGGGCAAAGAGGGGCGGACAAGGGCAAAGAGGGGCGGACAAGGGCAAAGAGGGGCGGACAAGGGCAAAGAGGGGCGGACAAGGGCAAAGAGGGGCGGACAAGGGCAAAGAGGGGCGGACAAGGGCAAAGAGGGGCGGACAAGGGCAAAGAGGGGCGGACAAGGGCAAAGAGGGGCGGACAAGGGCAAAGAGGGGCGGACAAGGGCAAAGAGGGGCGGACAAGGGCAAAGAGGGGCGGACAAGGGCAAAGAGGGGCGGACAAGGGCAAAGAGGGGCGGACAAGGGCAAAGAGGGGCGGACAAGGGCAAAGAGGGGCGGACAAGGGCAAAGAGGGGCGGACAAGGGCAAAGAGGGGCGGACAAGGGCAAAGAGGGGCGGACAAGGGCAAAGAGGGGCGGACAAGGGCAAAGAGGGGCGGACAAGGGCAAAGAGGGGCGGACAAGGGCAAAGAGGGGCGGACAAGGGCAAAGAGGGGCGGACAAGGGCAAAGAGGGGCGGACAAGGGCAAAGAGGGGCGGACAAGGGCAAAGAGGGGCGGACAAGGGCAAAGAGGGGCGGACAAGGGCAAAGAGGGGCGGACAAGGGCAAAGAGGGGCGGACAAGGGCAAAGAGGGGCGGACAAGGGCAAAGAGGGGCGGACAAGGGCAAAGAGGGGCGGACAAGGGCAAAGAGGGGCGGACAAGGGCAAAGAGGGGCGGACAAGGGCAAAGAGGGGCGGACAAGGGCAAAGAGGGGCGGACAAGGGCAAAGAGGGGCGGACAAGGGCAAAGAGGGGCGGACAAGGGCAAAGAGGGGCGGACAAGGGCAAAGAGGGGCGGACAAGGGCAAAGAGGGGCGGACAAGGGCAAAGAGGGGCGGACAAGGGCAAAGAGGGGCGGACAAGGGCAAAGAGGGGCGGACAAGGGCAAAGAGGGGCGGACAAGGGCAAAGAGGGGCGGACAAGGGCAAAGAGGGGCGGACAAGGGCAAAGAGGGGCGGACAAGGGCAAAGAGGGGCGGACAAGGGCAAAGAGGGGCGGACAAGGGCAAAGAGGGGCGGACAAGGGCAAAGAGGGGCGGACAAGGGCAAAGAGGGGCGGACAAGGGCAAAGAGGGGCGGACAAGGGCAAAGAGGGGCGGACAAGGGCAAAGAGGGGCGGACAAGGGCAAAGAGGGGCGGACAAGGGCAAAGAGGGGCGGACAAGGGCAAAGAGGGGCGGACAAGGGCAAAGAGGGGCGGACAAGGGCAAAGAGGGGCGGACAAGGGCAAAGAGGGGCGGACAAGGGCAAAGAGGGGCGGACAAGGGCAAAGAGGGGCGGACAAGGGCAAAGAGGGGCGGACAAGGGCAAAGAGGGGCGGACAAGGGCAAAGAGGGGCGGACAAGGGCAAAGAGGGGCGGACAAGGGCAAAGAGGGGCGGACAAGGGCAAAGAGGGGCGGACAAGGGCAAAGAGGGGCGGACAAGGGCAAAGAGGGGCGGACAAGGGCAAAGAGGGGCGGACAAGGGCAAAGAGGGGCGGACAAGGGCAAAGAGGGGCGGACAAGGGCAAAGAGGGGCGGACAAGGGCAAAGAGGGGCGGACAAGGGCAAAGAGGGGCGGACAAGGGCAAAGAGGGGCGGACAAGGGCAAAGAGGGGCGGACAAGGGCAAAGAGGGGCGGACAAGGGCAAAGAGGGGCGGACAAGGGCAAAGAGGGGCGGACAAGGGCAAAGAGGGGCGGACAAGGGCAAAGAGGGGCGGACAAGGGCAAAGAGGGGCGGACAAGGGCAAAGAGGGGCGGACAAGGGCAAAGAGGGGCGGACAAGGGCAAAGAGGGGCGGACAAGGGCAAAGAGGGGCGGACAAGGGCAAAGAGGGGCGGACAAGGGCAAAGAGGGGCGGACAAGGGCAAAGAGGGGCGGACAAGGGCAAAGAGGGGCGGACAAGGGCAAAGAGGGGCGGACAAGGGCAAAGAGGGGCGGACAAGGGCAAAGAGGGGCGGACAAGGGCAAAGAGGGGCGGACAAGGGCAAAGAGGGGCGGACAAGGGCAAAGAGGGGCGGACAAGGGCAAAGAGGGGCGGACAAGGGCAAAGAGGGGCGGACAAGGGCAAAGAGGGGCGGACAAGGGCAAAGAGGGGCGGACAAGGGCAAAGAGGGGCGGACAAGGGCAAAGAGGGGCGGACAAGGGCAAAGAGGGGCGGACAAGGGCAAAGAGGGGCGGACAAGGGCAAAGAGGGGCGGACAAGGGCAAAGAGGGGCGGACAAGGGCAAAGAGGGGCGGACAAGGGCAAAGAGGGGCGGACAAGGGCAAAGAGGGGCGGACAAGGGCAAAGAGGGGCGGACAAGGGCAAAGAGGGGCGGACAAGGGCAAAGAGGGGCGGACAAGGGCAAAGAGGGGCGGACAAGGGCAAAGAGGGGCGGACAAGGGCAAAGAGGGGCGGACAAGGGCAAAGAGGGGCGGACAAGGGCAAAGAGGGGCGGACAAGGGCAAAGAGGGGCGGACAAGGGCAAAGAGGGGCGGACAAGTGCGGAGAATACGGGTTAAGGTCAAAGAGGGGTGGACAAGGGCAAAGAGGGGCGGATAAGTGCAAAAAGGGGCTGATAGGTGTGGAGAATATGGGACAACGGCAAGGAGGGGCATAGAAGGACAGAAAATACGGGACAAGGGCACAGAGGGGCGGACAAGGGCACAGAGGGGCGGACAAGGGCACAGAGGGGCGGACAAGGGCACAGAGGGGCGGACAAGGGCACAGAGGGGCGGACAAGGGCACAGAGGGGCGGACAAGGGCACAGAGGGGTGGAGAAGTGCGGAGAACACGGGACAAGGGCACAGAGGGGCGGACAAGGGCGGAGAACACAGGACAAGGGCACAGAGGGGCGGACAAGGGCAGAGAACATGGGACAGGGGCCCAAGTCGGGCCCAGAGGGGCCCAAGTTGGGCCGGGCAAGTGCGGAAAATACCGGACAAGTGCTGATAATACGGGACAAGGCCACAGAGGGGCGGACAAGGGCGGAGAACACGGGACAAGGCCACAGAGGGGCGGACAAGGGCGGAGAACACGGGACAAGGCCACAGAGGGGCGGACAAGGGCGGAGAACACGGGACAGGGCCACAGAGGGGCGGACAAGGGCGGAGAACACAGGACAAGGCCACAGAGGGGCGGACAAGGGCGGAGAACACGGGACAAGGGCCCAAGTCGGGCCGCGAGGGGCCCAAGTCGCGCCGGGCAAGTGCGGAAAATACCGGACAAGGGCGTATAATACGGGACAAGGCCACAGAGGGGCGGACAAGGGCGGAGAACACGGGACAAGGGCCCAAGTCGGGCCGGGAGAGGCCCAAGTCGGGCCAGGCAAGTGCGGAAAATACCGGACAAGGGTAAGAGCAGGGCCGCAGGGGGTAAGAGCAGGGCCGCAGGGGGTAAGAGCAGGGCCGCAGGGGGTAAGAGCAGGGCCGCAGGGGGTAAGAGCAGGGCCGCAGGGGGTAAGAGCAGGGCCGCAGGGGTTGGAGGTGCAGTTCAGTCTCAACTCAGTACCTTATATTAAACGTTCTGTTAGTCGAGCTTAACCAGCTTGAAGTGAAAGCACTTCCGGAGAAGACTCTACTGAGAGCCAGCATTTGATTGTAGCAGATTCCCCGCAGTCCTTGTGCTGAACGGTATGAAATTTCAAAGTGACACTTTAACCGCCATTCTGATGTTACTGTACACAAGCCAAGACTGAACATTCTACAAGCCTTGCTTTGCACTGAAAGCACTCTAAGAGAAGACATTCAGAAACAGCAGCATTCCATGCTAGCATCTTCCCTGCGGGAGACACTCTCTTTTCCCAAATCGCCTTATTAGGCGAAAGTAAGTCACAATTCAGTACCCTATACTAAACCATTCTGTTAGACATTCTTCTGCAGCTTGCAGTGAAGGCGCTTCCAGAGAAGACTCTAACAAAAGCCAGAATTTGATCATAGCAGCTTCCCTACAGTACTTCTCTGCATCCCCTCCATGGTTTCAGAGACTAGCAGAAACTACCACACTTAGGGCTGCTAGCTCTCCAAAGTAATGGATGCCCCTAGACTGCATGGTCTAGTCACATTAAAACATTAAGATAAGAACCGGGCCGCTACACCTTGGCTGACTCTTATCACCTCCTCCATGCACCAGGCAGAGCAGCTTGAACTGGACACAAATACACACGGAACACTAACACACAAGACCGATGTCGTGAACCGAGGACAAAAGAAGATTTGCAGCAACATGGAGGACTCTTGGACCACGCTTGCCAATGGGCAAGGCAATGGACAGGGCTCTGAGGAAGAACCTACGGTAGCCCTGGAAAAGCAAAGATGGTTCCAAAGAGATGTGGCTGCAACTGGCAAGATGAACGGGCAAGAAACCCTTTTAAAGTCCTAAAGATGCAGAGGATGGATGGAACAAGTCCCAGAACAGGGATCCAACAAAACGGAAGACTAACTATCCTGGATAATAAGGCCGGCTGCAAGGCTGCAGCAGAAGACAACTGACCGGATGCTTCCAAAACACAAGAGCGATCCACGCTTTAAAAATGTGAAGAAAGAAAAGCAGTGCCCCATCGACACTGCTTTGATCAGTACGAGCATTTGGGACCCTAGACATGGTGCCCAAGGCACATCCGGCATGCCTCGAGTACAAAAGAGGATATCAAGACCTGCAGAAAATTTCAGACACAGCACAGTGACTACACAAACTAGATAACAGATACAGGCTGGAACTGCCCTGCCCATTCAGGGTTTGGGCTGAGAAGTACGCCCCTCTGCCTTCACCTGCCCAAAGAGGACTCTCCCTGCACAGCCTAGGCTACCTTCAAAACCCCTCCCTGCTATCCCCAACCCGCCTCCCGCTTCCCAAATCTGGTCCCTCAACTTAGCTTTCAGAGGGCCACGAATGAAGCTGTCCTTGGCCAAAGCAGCTCAAATCACATCAGCTAACAGAAATAATCCTGCAGTCACTGGGTTCCTCTTCAGCATCTGCAAGGAAAACAAGGAGAAAAACACAGTGCCAAAACACGAGAACGATCCCGGCTTTAGGAGCACGATGCAAGAAAAGCAGTGCCCAATCGACAGTGCATTGATGGGTACAAGCATTCAGGACCCTAGATATGGTGCTCGAGGCATGTCCGGCATGCTGTAAAGGATCCCTCATTACAATGGTATGTGGCCAAGACTGGGATGATGTACGTGAGAGGATCACCTTTTAAATGTCTAAAGACACAAGATGCATGGAAGAAGTCTTAGGCCTACAGGGATCCTTGAAAATATAAGACTAGCGATTGTGGCCACCAACACAGTCTGCAAGGTCACAGGAAAAGATGGCTGACTAGAAACTTTGAAAATGTGAAGCCAATCCACACTTAGGTTATGATGCAAGAAGAACAGTGCCTAATTGGCATTGTACCCATGAGTACAGGCATTCAAGACCCTCGAGATGCTGCTCAAGTCATATGCTGCATTCCTTTAAAGCAAAGGGGACATCAAGGCTTAAGAAACATGAAAGAGAAACAGAATATAAAGCACACAGCACAGACAAGCTGGAACGGCCCTACCTGGAACATGCTAGCTTTGGGCTGAGAAGTAACACCCTCCTGCTCTCCATGCCCAAAGGGGACATTTCCTGCACAGCCCTCTCCCCTAGGCTACTTTTAAAACTCCACCCTGCCATCCCCAGCCTTCTCCCCTCTGTCACACCCCACCCCTGCCCCCGTCCCTCAACTTAGCTTTCAGACCACCAGGAGGCTTCCTCAGCAGAAAAAACTCCAAGAGCATCAGCTCCCTGGGATGATCCTACAGTTGCCAGGTTCCACTTGGCCATCTGTAAGAAAACCAATGAGAAAACTAAAATAGTGCCAACAGCCAGCATTGCACTGATCAATGTCAGCACCTTACATGACAACTTGCTCTGCCTAACTGCCATGTTCTTCCACTCACTTGCTCCACAGCAGTTCTTATGTCAGATGCTGCAGCTGTTATCACCCAGGGTAATTAAATTAAGAGAATTACTCACACCTGTGAGAAGTCTGCCCCATGCTCCTTCTCCCTACTACCCAGCTCATCTCAAATGCTCTTCCCATTCCCAAGGTGGCCCACACAGTGCCTGCCAAACCAAAAGTAAATACTATGTTGCCAAAGAACACTTTGCTCTTCTAGACATACTCAACTTCCTCCTCACCATCAGCCCCACAATGATGAGAAAAAGCCTGACTACCTCACCGGCACCCCAAAATTCTCTGCTGTCTGCTTACTTCTCCTCTCCTCCTCACCACTTAAGTTGTAGGACCAGTAGTGGTGATACCCAGGACAAAAGAAAGATGAGCCATGGAGATCCTAATTCTAGGAAGTTACCAGACTTTAGTCACAGGAGTAAACAAGAAGAACTTGAAAAAGAATATTCTTATCAAAACCCAGTAAAGATTATTAACACAGAAGACATAAAAACACAGGACACTCACCACACAGCAATGGAGACTGGAATTACAGAGGCAGTCAGCCAATGAAAAACTCGCAACAGTGGGATTTGACTGCTCTAAGACCTAAGTTGGAAACTCAATGACCGTAAAAAAACACAATGGATAACAGGGACAAGGTAACAACCGCTGTAAGCAATAACAAAGCAAACCTCACTGGTAAGTTCAGGAAAAATCCAAAACTCTACTAAATAAGGGAGGCTTGTGTGCCCACAGACCAGATGAAAAAGAGTTGCTCAGCTGCTAACTGTTACGAGCCAAAACAATATCCAATCTCTTCCCTGAGAAATGCAAGGGAAACAAGGGGCAGAATCCTGCACTGTAGATAGGCAGTGAGTCCATATGTTTAAGTAGCAAGGTCTCTGATATTCATAGGATCACCAGGTTGGAAAAGACCCATTGGATCATTGAGTCCAACCATTCCTATCAATCACTAAACCACGTCCCTCAGCACTTCGGCCACCCGTCCTTTAAACACCTCCAGGGAAGGTGACTCTACCACCTCCTTGGGCAGCCTTTGCCCATCCCTAATAACCCTTTCAGTGAAATATTTTTTCCTGATGTACAGCCTGAACCTTCCCTGGCAGAGCTTGAGGCTATTCCCTCTTGTCCTGTCCCCTGTCACTTTGGAGAGGTGGCCAGCTCCCTTATCTCCACAACCTCCTTTCAGCAATGAGGTCTCCCCTCAGCCTCCTCTTCTCCAGGCTAAACACCCCCAGCTCTCTCAGCCACTCCTCATAAGGCTTATTCACCAGCCCCCTCACCAGCTACAGTACTCTTCTCTGGACATTCAGATGGATGGAGACAGGATGGATGCAAAGAAGTTAGTTGAGGAACACAATAAGTAGAAGGTATAAGGGAGCAGAGATCTCACAGCCCTAGAGATTACATTTCTTAGGGTAACTAATGCTTTTCAACTTGTGTCTCAACCTCATCGTTACCTCGTTGGCTACAGAGAGACTAGAACAACAGACACCTGAATGGCACTTGCATCTGACCACCAAACTGACCCAAGAAAGACTGATGAACCCATCTCCCTTTCCCCAAACCATTAAAGCCCTTTTCTACCCCTGAAGTATCAGAGAAGGAACCCTGCTCCTTCTTAACAGAACCTGTCCTATATTTTAACCCCCCTGACCCTTCTGTGTTGCCGTTCCTTGGGAGCTGAGCTCCTGAGCCCTTCCCAAGGCTCCCCTGGCCCCTTCTATCTTCCACCAACCCACAGACTCAACTTCCTACCACAGGCCAACAAGGCTCATTCCAGGTTATTATCACCCACAAGATGCCCATTACAAACTGCAGAGCCCCTAGGGCCAATACATCATGCCACACAGAATGAGGAACAACAACAAATCATCCCGTAACTAAAAACTCCAGGCAAAGCACCCAGAAAAAAAACAAAGAAGGAAAACAAACCATTAAAACATCTTGCCCCCTCCAACACCCAATCAAAAATTACTGACAAAAAAGCCCCATAGTTACAGCTGTATGTGCTGCTTTGCCTGGACTCTTCCAAAGCTCATACCTCCTCCAACAGATGCCTCTGCTTCTTTAGAGGATCAGAAAAAAAAAATCAATATAAAAGCCAAAAAACACCACTTACCCAACTAGCCTAAAATATATAATGAATTGAAACAGCAGCAAAACTCTAATCTCAAGGATAAACCACAACCTAAATGACCTCCAGAGGCAAGGCCTGTAGCTTATATACCCCCTGGCCCTTCCCACCCACCACCTGTGACTGGGGTGTGGTGAAGCCCTCACAGGTATAAAGAGTGCCTGGGGAGCAGCTGTGTTTTATTAACTCTGCCTTACATTCTCAGCTAGAACAACACTACTATGTGTCTGAAAGCATCCTTACAAGAAATAACAGTATGCGTGCTGTCACTGCAACATTGCTAGTTGTGACAATGATGGAACTAGGTAACGAACATTTTAGACCTGGACATTTTGTTCCTTTCATTTATCGTGCTGCTACAATTACTGTTCCCAGGTATCGCTATACCCCTACTCTTTAATTTTTCTGTGCTCTTTTCTCTCTCTTTTTTCCCCCAGTCTTCAGTATCAGTTCTCTGCCCATACTTTTTTTCTCCTTTTCCATCTTTCTCCCAATCTGTGTTCCTCATTCTGTTGATACTCCCCTTTGCTCCTCTTGCTGTTTCTGAATCTTTGTGCTAGTCCCTGCCCCTTTTTATAATCCTCTGCCTGTCTGTAGTGCTCCTAGTTCCTCTCAAAAAAGTCAGCGCTTTTTTATGTACACACATGGCCTTATGAGAAACAGCTGAGAGGACTGGGGTTGTTTAGTCTGGAGAAAAGGAGGCTGAGGGGAGACTTCATTGCTCTCTACAATTACCTGAAAGGAAATTGTAGAGACGAGGATGATGGCCATTTCTCCCAAGTGACAGGGGACAGGACAAGAGGGAATGGCCTCAAGCTCCACCAGGGGAATCTGCAGCTTGCAGTGAAAGCGCTTCCAGAGGCAAGTCTAATGAGGGCAAACATTTGATGGTAGCAGCTTCCCTGCGGGAGATACTCTCTTTGCCAAAATCACTTTATTAGGCGAAAGTAAGTTACAATTCAGTACCCTATCCTACAGCTTGCTGTTAGGAGGGAATCTGCAGCTTGCAGTGAAAGTGCTTCAAGAGAGGACTCTAACGAGAGCCAGCAGTTGATGGTAGCAGATTCCCTGCGGGAGATACTCTCTTTGCCAAAATCGCATTATTAGCCGCATTTAAGATACAATTCAGTACCCTCACCTAAAGCTTGCTGTTAGGAGGGAATCGCCAGCTTGCAGTGAAAGTGCTTCCAGAGGGGAGTCTAACGAGGGCAAACATTTGATGGTAGCAGCTTCCCTGCGGGAGATATTCTCTTTGCCAAAATCGCATTATTAGCCACAGTTAAGTTACAATTCAGTACACTATCCTAAAGATTGCTGTTAGGAGGGAATCTGCAGCTTGCAGTGAAAGCGCTTCCAGAGGGGAGTCTAATGAGGGCAAACACTTGCTGGTAGCAGCTTCCCTGCGGGAGATACTCTCTTTGCCAAAATCGCATTATTAGGCGAAAGTAAGTTACAATTCAGTACACTATCCTAAAGCTTGCTGTTAGGAGGGAATCTGCAGCTTGCAGTGAAAGTGCTTCAAGAGAGGACTCTAACGAGAGCCAGCATTTGATGGTAGCAGCTTCCCTGCGGGAGATACTCTCTTTTCCAAAATCGCATTATTAGGGAGAAGTACGTTACAATTAAGTACACTATCCTAAAGCTTGCTGTTAGGAGGGAATCTGCAGCTTGCAGTGAAAGCGCTTCCAGAGGGGAGTCTAATGAGGGCAAACACTTGCTGGTAGCAGCTTCCCTGCGGGAGATAGTCTCTTTGCCAAAATCGCATTATTAGGCGAAAGTAAGTTACAATTCAGTACACTATCCTAAAGCCTGCTGTTAGGAGGAAATCTGCAGCTTACAGTGAAAGCGCTTCCAGAGGGGAGTCTAATGAGGGCAAACACTTGATTGTAGCAGCTTCCCTGCGGGAGATACTCTCTTTTACAAAATCACATTTTTAGGAGAAAGTAAGATACAATTCAGTACCCTATCCTAAAGCTTGGTGTTAGGAGGGAATCTGCAGCTTACAGTGAAAGCGCTTCCGGAGGGGAGTCTAATGAGGGCAAACATTTGATGGTAGCAGCTTTCCTGCGAGAGATACTCTCTTTACCATAATCGCATTATTAGCCGCATTAAAGTTACAATTCAGTACACTGTCCTACAGCTTGCTGTTAGGAGGGAATCTGCACCTTGCAGTGAAAGCGCTTCCAGAGATGAGTCTAACGAGGGCAAACATTTGATGGTAGCAGCTTCCCTGCGGGAGATACTCTCTTTGCCAAAATCGCATTATTAGTCGAAAGTAAGTTACAATTCAGTACCCTATCCTAAAGCTTGCTGTTAGGAGGGAATCTGCAGCTTGCTTCCCGCAGGGAAGCTGCTACAATCAAATGTTTGCCCTCGTTAGACTCCCCTCTGGAAGCGCTTTCTCTGCAAGCTGCAGATTCCCTCCTAACAGCAAGCTTTAGGATAGGGTACTGAATTGTAACTTAACTGCGGCTAATAAGGCGATTTTGGAAAAGAGAATATCTCCCGCAGGGAAGCTGCTACCATAAAATGTTTTCCCTCATTAGACTCCCCTCTGGAAGCGCTTTCACTGCAAGCTGCAGATTCCCTCCTAACAGCAAGCTTTAGGATAGGGTACTGAATTGTATCTTAAATGCGGTTAATAATGCGATTTTGGCAAAGAGAGTATCTCCCGCAGGGAAGCTGCTACCATCAAATGTTTACCCTCGTTAGACTCCCCTCTGGAAGCGCTTTCACTGCAAGCTGCAGATTCCCTCCTAACAGCAAGCTTTAGGATAGGGTACTGAATTGTAACTTACTTTCGCCTAATAAAGCGATTTTGGCAAAGAGAGTATCTCCCGCAGGAAAGCTGCTACCATCAAATGTTTGCCCTCATTAGACTCCCCTCTAGAAGCGCTTTCACTGCAAGATGCAGATTCCCTCCTAACAGCAAGCTTTAGGATAGGGTACTGAATTGTAACTTAACTGCGGCTAATAAGGCGATTTTGGCAAAGAGAATATCTCCCGCAGGGAAGCTGCTACAATCAAATGCTGGCTCTCGTTATATTCCTCTCTTGAAGCACTTTCACAGCAAGCTGCAGATTCCCTCCTAACAGCAAGCTTTAGGATAGGGTACTGAATTGTAACTTACTTTCGCCTAATAATGCGTTTTTAGCAAAGAGAGTATCTCCCGCAGAGAAGCTGCTACCATCAAATGTTTGCCCTCGTTAGACTCCCCTCTGGAAGCGCTTTGACTGCAAGCTGCAGATTCCCTCCTAACAGCAAACTTTAGGATAGTGTACTGATTTATAACTTACTTTCGCCTAATAATGCGATTTTGGAAAAGAGACTATCTCCCGCAGGAAAGCAGCTACCATCAAGTGTTTGCCCTCATTAGACTCCCCTCTGGAAGGGCTTTCACTGCAAGCTGCAGATTCCCTCCTAACAGCAAGCTTTAGGATAGGGTACTGAATTGTAACTTACTTTCGCCTAATAATGCGATTTTGGCAAAGAGAGTATCTCCCGCAGGGAAGCTGCTACCATCAAATGTTTGCCCTCATTAGACTCCCCTCTGGAAGCGCTTTGACTGCAAGCTGCAGATTCCCTCCTAACAGCAAGCTTTAGGATAGGGTACTGAATTGTAACTTAAATGCGGCTAATAATGCGATTTTGGCAAAGAGAGTATCTCCCGCAGGGAAGCTGCTACCATCAAATGTTTGCCCTCGTTAGACTCCCCTCTGGAAGCGCTTTGACTGCAAGCTGCAGATTCCCTCCTAACAGCAAGCTTTAGGATAGGGTACTGAATTGTAACTTAAATGCGGCTAATAATGCGATTTTGGCAAAGAGAGTATCTCCCGCAGGGAAGCTGCTACCATCAAATGTTTCCCCTCATTAGACTCCCCTCTGGAAGCGCTTTCACTGCAAGCTGCAGATTCCCTCCTAACAGCAAGCTTTAGGATAGGGTACTGAATTGTAACTTACTTTCGCCTAATAAAGCGATTTTGGCAAAGAGAGTATCTCCCGCAGGAAAGCTGCTACCATCAAATGTTTGCCCTCGTTAGACTCCCCTCTGGAAGCGCTTTCACTGCAAGCTGCAGATTCCCTCCTAACAGCAAGCTTTAGGATAGGGTACTGAATTGTATCTTACTTTCGCATAATAATGCGATTTTGGCAAAGAGAGTATCTCCCGCAGGGAAGCTGCTACCATCAAATGTTTGCCCTCATTACACTCCCCTCTGGAAGCGCTTTCACTGCAAGCTGCACATTCCCTCCTAACAGCAAGCTTTAGGATAGGGTACTGAATTGTAACTTACTTTCGCCTAATAATGCGATTTTGGAAAAGAGAGTATCTCCCGCAGGGAAGCTGCTACCATCAAATGTTTGCCCTCGTTAGACTCCCCTCTGGAAGCGCTTTCTCTGCAAGCTGAAGATTCCCTCCTAACAGCAAGCTTTAGGATAGGGTACTGAATCGTAACTTACTTTCGCCTAATAATGCGATTTTGGCAAAGAGAGTATCTCCCGCAGGGAAGCTGCTACCATCAAATGCTGGCTCTCGTTAGATTCCTCTCTTGAAGCACTTTCACTGCAAGCTGCAGATTCCCTCCTAACAGCAAGCTTTAGGATAGGGTACTGAATTGTATCTTAACTACGGCTAATAAGGTGAATTTGGCAAAGAGATTATCTCCTGCAGGAAAGCTGCTACCATCAAATGTTTGCCCTCATTAGACTCCCCTCTGGAAGTGCTTTCACTGCAAGCTGCAGATTCCCTCCTAACAGCAAGCTTTAGGATAGGGTACTGAATTGTAACTTAACTGCGGCTAATAATGCGATTTTGGCAAAGAGAGTATCTCCCGCAGGGAAGCTGCTACCATCAAATGTTTGCCCTCATTAGACTCCCCTGTGGAAGCGCTTTCACTGCAAGCTGCAGATACCCTCCTAACAGCAAGTTTAGGATAGGGTACTGAATTGTAACTTACTTTCGCATTATAATGCGGTTTTGGAAAAGAGAGTATATCCCGCAGGGAAGCTGCTACCATCAAATGTTTGCCCTCGTTAGACTCCCCTCTGGAAGCACGTTCACTGCAAGCTGCAGATTCCCTCCTAACAGCAAGCTTTAGGATAGGGTACTGAATTGTAACTTAACTGCGGCTAATAATGCGATTTTGGCAAAGAGAGTATCTCCCGCAGGGAAGCTGCTACCATCAAATGTTTGCCCTCATTAGACTCCCCTCTGGAAGCGCTTTCACTGCAAGCTGCAGATTCCCTCCTAACAGCAAGCTTTAGGATAGGGTACTGAATTGTAACTTTCTTTCGCCTAATAATGCGATTATGGAAAAGAGAGTATCTCCCGCAGGGAAGCTGCTACCATCAAATGTTTGCCCTCGTTAGACTCCCCTCTGGAAGCGCTTTCACTGCAAGCTGCAGATTCCCTCCTAACAGCAAGC
Organism: Phaenicophaeus curvirostris; assembly: GCF_032191515.1. Lineage (NCBI taxonomy): Eukaryota > Metazoa > Chordata > Aves > Cuculiformes > Cuculidae > Phaenicophaeus > Phaenicophaeus curvirostris. Next base: position 25,057 of record NW_027206850.1, read on the forward strand.
TTTAGGATAGGGTACTGAATTGTAACTTACTTTCGCCTAATAATGCGATTTTGGCAAAGAGCTATCTCCCGCAGGGAAGCTGCTACTATCAAATGTTTGCCCTCGTTAGACTCCCCTCTGGAAGCGCTTTCACTGCAAGCTGCAGATTCCCTCCTAACAGCAAGCTTTAGGATAGGGTACTGAATTGTAACTTAACTGCGGCTAATAATGCGATTTTGGCAAAGAGAGTATCTCCCGCAGGGAAGCTGCTACCATCAAATATTTGCCCTCGTTACACTCCCCTCTGGAAGCGCTTTCACTGCAAGCTGCAGATTCCCTCCTAACAGCAAGCTTTAGGATAGTGTACTGAATTGTAACTTAAATGCGGCTAATAATGCGATTTTGGCAAAGAGAATATCTCCCGCAGGGAAGCTGCTACCATCAAATGTTTGCCCTCATTAGACTCCCCTCTGGAAGCGCTTTCACTGCAAGCTGCAGATTCCCTCCTAACAGCAAGCTTTAGGATAGGGTACTGAATTGTAACTTACTTTCGCTTAATGCGGTTTTGGAAAAGAGAGTATATCCCGCAGGGAAGCTGCTACCATCAAATGTTTGCCCTCATTAGACTCCCCTCTGGAATCGCGTTCACTGCAAGCTGCAGATTCCCTCCTAACAGCAAGCTTTAGGATAGGGTACTGAATTGTAAATTACTTTCGCCTAATACTGCGTTTTTCGAAAAGAGACTATCTCCCGCAGGGAAGCAGGTACCATCAAATGTTTGCCCTCATTAGACTCCCCTCTGGAAGCGCTTTCACGGCAAGCTGCAGATTCCCTCCTAACAGCAAGCTTTAGGATAGGGTACTGAATTGTAACTTAACTGCGGCTAATAATGCGATTTTGGCAAAGAGAGTATCTCCCGCAGGGAAGCTGCTACCATCAAATGTTTGCCCTCATTAGACTCCCCTCTGGAAGCGCTTTCCCTGCAAGCTGCAGATTCCCTCCTAACAGCAAGCTTTAGGATAGGGTACTGAATTGTAACTTACTTTCGCCTAATAATGCGATTTTGTCAAAGAGACTATCTCCCGCAGGGAAGCTGCTACCATCAAATGCTGGCTCTCGTTAGATTCCTCTCTTGAAGCACTTTCACTGCAACCTGCAGATTCCCTCCTAACAGCAAGCTTTAGGATAGGGTACTGAATTGTAACTTACTTTCGCCTAATAATGCGATTTTGGCAAAGAGACTATCTCCCGCAGGGAAGCTGCTACCATCAAATGCTGGCTCTCGTTAGATTCCTCTCTTGAAGCACTTTAACTGCAAGCTGCAGATTCCCTCCTAACAGCAAGCTTTAGGATAGGGTACTGAATTGTAACTTACTTTCGCCTAATAATGCGATTTTGGCAAAGAGATTATCTCCCGCAGGGAAGCTGCTACCATCAAATGTTTGCCCTCATTAGACTCCCCTGTGGAAGCGCTTTCACTGCAAGCTGCAGATACCCTCGTAACAGCAAGTTTAGGATAGGGTACTGAATTGTAACTTACTTTCGCCTAATAATGCGATTTTGGAAAAGAGAGTATCTCCCGCAGGGAAGCTGCTACCATCAAATGTTTGCCCTTGTTAGACTCCCCTCTGGAAGCGCTTTCACTGCAAGCTGCAGATTCCCTCCTAACAGCAAGCTTTAGGATAGGGTACTGAATTGTAACTTACTTTCGCCTAATAATGCGATTTTGGCAAAGAGAGTATCTCCCGCAGGAATGTTGCTACCATCAAATGTTTCCCCTCATTAGATTCCCCTCTGGAAGCGCTTTCTCTGCAAGCTGCAGATTCCCTCCTAACAGCAAGCTTTAGGATAGGGTACTGAATTGTAACTTAACTGCGGCTAATAATGCGATTATGACAAAGAGAGTATCTCCCGCAGGGAAGCTGCTACCATCAAATATTTGCCCTCGTTAGACTCCCCTCTGGAAGCGCTTTCACTGCAAGCTGCAGATTCCCTCCTAACAGCAAGCTTTAGGATAGGGTACTGAATTGTAACTTAACTGCGGCTAATAATGCGATTTGGAAAAGAGAGTATCTCCCGCAGGGAAGCTGCTACCATCAAATGTTTACCCTCGTTAGACTCCCCTCTGGAAGCGCTTTCACTGCAAGCTGCAGATTCCCTCCTAACAGCAAGCTTTAGGATAGGGTACTGAATTGTAACTTAAATGCGGCTAATAATGCGATTTTGGCAAAGAGAATATCTCCCGCAGGGAAGCTGCTACCATCAAATATTTGCCCTCATTAGACTCCTCTCTGGAAGCGCTTTCACTGCAAGCTGCACATTCCCTCCTAACAGCAAGCTTTAGGATAGGGTACTGAATTGTAACTTACTTTTGCCTAATAAGGCGATTTTCGAAAAGAGTATCTCCCGCAGGGAAGCTGCTACTATCAAATGTTTGCCCTCATTAGACTCCCCTCTGGAAGCGCTTTCACTGCAAGCTGCAGATTCCCTCCTAACAGCAAGCTTTAGGATAGTGTACTGAATTGTAACTTAACTGCGGCTAATAAGGCGATTTTGGGAAAGAGAATATCTCCTGCAGGGAAGCTGCTACCATCAAATGTTTTCCTTCATTACACTCCCCTATGGAAGTGCTTTCACTGCAAGCTGCAGATTCCCTTCTAACAGCAAGCTTTAGGATAGGGTACTGAATTGTAACTTACTTTCGCCTAATAATGCGATTTTGGCAAAGAGACTATCTCCCGCAGGGAAGCTGCTACCATCAAATGTTTGCCCTCATTAGACTCCCCTCTGGAAGCGCTTTCCCTGCAAGCTGCAGATTCCCTCCTAAATTCAAGCTTTAGGATAAGGTAATGAATTGTAAGTTAACTGCGGCTAATAATGCGATTTTGGCAAAGGGAGTATCTCCCGCAGGGAAGCTGCTACCATCAAATGTTTGCCCTCATTAGACTCCCCTCTGGAAGCGCTTTCACTGCAAGCTGCAGATTCCCTCCTAACAGCAAGCTTTAGGATAGGGTACTGAATTGTAACTTACTTTCGCCTAATAATGCGATTTTGGCAAATAGAGTATCTCCCGCGGGGAAGCTGCTACCATCAAATGTTTGCCCTCATTAGACTCCCCTCTGGAAGCGCTTTCACTGCAAGCTGCAGATTCCCTCCTAACAGCAAGCTTTAGGATAGGGTACTGAATTGTAACTTTCTTTCGCCTAATAATGCGATTTTGGAAAAGAGAGTATCTCCCGCAGGGAAGCTGCTACCATCAAATGTTTGCCCTCGTTAGACTCCCCTCTGGAAGCGCTTTCACTGCAAGCTGCAGATTCCCTCCTAACAGCAAGCTTTAGGATAGGGTACTGAATTGTAACTTACTTTCGCCTAATAATGCGATTTTGGCAAAGAGCTATCTCCCGCAGGGAAGCTGCTACTATCAAATGTTTGCCCTCGTTAGATTCCCCTCTGGAAGCGCTTTCACTGCAAGCTGCAGATTCCCTCCTAACAGCAAGCTTTAGGATAGGGTGCTGAATTGTAACTTACTTTCGCCTAGTAATGCGATTTTGGCAAAGAGAGTATCTCCCGCAGGAATGCTGCTACCATCAAATGTTTCCCCTCATTAGATTCCCCTCTGGAAGCGCTTTCTCTGCAAGCTGCAGATTCCCTCCTAACAGCAAGCTTTAGGATAGGGTACTGAATTGTAACTTAACTGCGGCTAATAATGCGATTTTGGCAAAGAGAGTATCTCCCGCAGGGAAGCTGCTACCATCAAATATTTGCCCTCGTTAGACTCCCCTCTAGAAGCGCTTTCACTGCAAGCTGCAGATTCCCTCCTAACAGCAAGCTTTAGGATAGGGTACTGAATTGTAACTTACTTTCGCCTAATAATGCGATTTTGGCAAAGAGAATATCTCCCGCAGGGAAGCTGCTACCATCAAATGTTTGCCCTCATTAGACTCCCCTCTGGAAGCGCTTTCACTGCAAGCTGCAGATTCCCTCCTAACAGCAAGCTTTAGGATAGGGTACTGAATTGTAACTTACTTTCGCTTAATGCGGTTTTGGAAAAGAGAGTATATCCCGCAGGGAAGCTGCTACCATCAAATGTTTGCCCTCATTAGACTCCCCTCTGGAATCGCGTTCACTGCAAGCTGCAGATTCCCTCCTAACTGCTAGCTTTAGGATAGTGTGCTGAATTGTAACTTACTTTTGCCTAATAATGCGATTTTGGCAAAGAGAGTATCTCCCGCAGGAATGCTGCTACCATCAAATATTTGCCCTCATTACACTCCCCTCTGGAAGCGCTTTCTCTGCAAGCTGCAGATTCCCTCCTAACAGCAAGCTTTAGGATAGGGTACTGAATTGTAAATTACTTTCGCCTAATACTGCGTTTTTCGAAAAGAGACTATCTCCCGCAGGGAAGCAGGTACCATCAAATGTTTGCCCTCATTAGACTCCCCTCTGGAAGCGCTTTCACTGCAAGCTGCAGATTCCCTCCTAACAGCAAGCTTTAGGATAGGGTACTGAATTGTAACTTAACTGCGGCTAATAATGCGATTTTTGCAAAGAGAGTATCTCCCGCAGGGAAGCTGCTACCATCAAATGTTTGCCCTCATTAGACTCCCCTCTGGAAGCGCTTTCCCTGCAAGCTGCAGATTCCCTCCTAACAGCAAGCTTTAGGATAGGGTACTGAATTGTAACTTACTTTCGCCTAATAATGCGATTTTGTCAAAGAGAATATCTCCCGCAGGGAAGCTGCTACCATCAAATGCTGGCTCTCGTTAGATTCCTCTCTTGAAGCACTTTCACTGCAAGCTGCAGATTCCCTCCTAACAGCAAGCTTTAGGATAGGGTACTGAATTGTAACTTACTTTCGCCTAATAATGCGATTTTGGCAAAGAGACTATCTCCCGCAGGGAAGCTGCTACCATCAAATGCTGGCTCTCGTTAGATTCCTCTCTTGAAGCACTTTAACTGCAAGCTGCAGATTCCCTCCTAACAGCAAGCTTTAGGATAGGGTACTGAATTGTAACTTACTTTCGCCTAATAATGCGATTTTGGCAAAGAGATTATCTCCCGCAGGGAAGCTGCTACCATCAAATGTTTGCCCTCATTAGACTCCCCTGTGGAAGCGCTTTCACTGCAAGCTGCAGATACCCTCGTAACAGCAAGTTTAGGATAGGGTACTGAATTGTAACTTACTTTCGCCTAATAATGCGATTTTGGAAAAGAGAGTATCTCCCGCAGGGAAGCTGCTACCATCAAATGTTTGCCCTCGTTAGACTCCCCTCTGGAAGCGCTTTCACTGCAAGCTGCAGATTCCCTCCTAACAGCAAGCTTTAGGATAGGGTACTGAATTGTAACTTACTTTCGCCTAATAATGCGATTTTGGCAAAGAGAGTATCTCCCGCAGGAATGTTGCTACCATCAAATGTTTCCCCTCATTAGATTCCCCTCTGGAAGCGCTTTCTCTGCAAGCTGCAGATTCCCTCCTAACAGCAAGCTTTAAGATAGGGTACTGAATTGTAACTTAACTGCGGCTAATTATGCGATTTTGGCAAAGAGAGTATCTCCCGCAGGGAAGCTGCTACCATCAAATATTTGCCCTCGTTAGACTCCCCTCTGGAAGCGCTTTCACTGCAAGCTGCAGATTCCCTCCTAACAGCAAGCTTTAGGATAGGGTACTGAATTGTAACTTACTTTCGCTTAATGCGGTTTTTGAAAAGAGAGTATATCCCGCAGGGAAGCTGCTACCATCAAATGTTTGCCCTCATTAGACTCCCCTCTGGAAGCGCTTTCACTGCAAGCTGCAGATTCCCTCCTAACAGCAAGCTTTAGGATAGGGTACTGAATTGTAACTTAACTGCGGCTAATAATGCGATTTGGAAAAGAGAGTATCTCCCGCAGGGAAGCTGCTACCATCAAATGTTTACCCTCGTTAAACTCCCCTCTGGAAGCGCTTTCACTGCAAGCTGCAGATTCCCTCCTAACAGCAAGCTTTAGGATAGGGTACTGAATTGTAACTTAAATGCGGAATAGAATGCGATTTTGGCAAAGAGAATATCTCCCACAGGGAAGCTGCTACCATCAAATATTTGCCCTCATTAGACTCCTCTCTGGAAGCGCTTTCACTGCAAGCTGCACATTCCCTCCTAACAGCAAGCTTTAGGATAGGGTACTGAATTGTAACTTACTTTTGCCTAATAAGGCGATTTTCGAAAAGAGTATCTCCCGCAGGGAAGCTGCTACTATCAAATGTTTGCCCTCATTAGACTCCCCTCTGGAAGCGCTTTCACTGCAAGCTGCAGATTCCCTCCTAACAGCAAGCTTTAGGATAGTGTACTGAATTGTAACTTAACTGCGGCTAATAAGGCGATTTTGGGAAAGAGAATATCTCCTGCAGGGAAGCTGCTACCATCAAATGTTTTCCTTCATTAGACTCCCCTATGGAAGTGCTTTCACTGCAAGCTGCAGATTCCCTTCTAACAGCAAGCTTTAGGATAGGGTACTGAATTGTAACTTACTTTCGCCTAATAATGCGATTTTGGCAAAGAGAGTATCTCCCGCAGGGAAGCTGCTACCATCAAATGTTTGCCCTCATTAGACTCCCCTCTGGAAGCGCTTTCACTGCAAGCTGCAGATTCCCTCCTAAATTCAAGCTTTAGGATAAGGTAATGAATTGTAAGTTAACTGCGGCTAATAATGCGATTTTGGCAAAGAGACTATCTCCGCAGGGAAGCTGCTACCATCAAATGTTTGCCCTCATTAGACTCCCCTCTGGAAGCGCTTTCACTGCAAGCTGCAGATTCCCTCCTAACAGCAAGCTTTAGGATAGGGTACTGAATTGTAACTTACTTTCGCCTAATAATGCGATTTTGGCAAAGAGAGTATCTCCCGCGGGGAAGCTGCTACCATCAAATGTTTGCCCTCATTAGACTCCCCTCTGGAAGCGCTTTCACTGCAAGCTGCAGATTCCCTCCTAACAGCAAGCTTTAGGATAGGGTACTGAATTGTAACTTACTTTCGCCTAATAAGGCGATTTTGGCAAAGAGAGTATCTCCCGCAGGGAAGCTGCTACCATCAAATGTTTGCCCTCATTACACTCCCCTCTGGAAGCGCTTTCACTGCAAGCTGCAGATTCCCTCCTAACAGCAAGCTTTAGGATAGGGTACTGAATTGTATCTTAACTGCGGCTAATAATGCGATTTTGGCAAAGAGAGTATCTTCCGCAGGGAAGCTGCTACCATCAAATGTTTGCCCTCGTTAGACTCCCCTCTGGAAGCGCTTTCACTGCAAGCTGCAGATTCCCTCCTAACAGCAAGCTTTAGGATAGGGTACTGAATTGTAAATTACTTTCGCCTAATAATGCGATTTTGGCAAAGAGAGTATCTCCCGCAGGGAAGCTGCTACCATCAAATGTTTGCCCTCTTTAGACTCCCCTCTGGAAGCGCTTTCACTTCAAGCTGCAGATTCCCTCCTAACAGCAAGCTTTAGGAAAGGGTTCTGAATTGTAACTTACTTTCGCCTAATAATGCGATTGTGGCAAAGAGAGTATCTCCCGCAGGGAAGCTGCTACCATCAAATGTTTGCCCTCATTAGACTCCCCTCTGGAAGCGCTTTCACTGCAAGCTGCAGATTCCCTCCTAACAGCAAGCTTTAGGATAGGGTACTGAATTGTAACTTACATTCGACTAATAATGGAATTTCGCAAAGAGACTATCTCCCTCAGGGAAGCTGCTACCATCAAATGTTTCCCCTCATTAGACTCCCCTCTGGAAGGGCTTTCACTGCAAGCTGCAGATTCCCTCCTAACAGCAAGCTTTAGGATAGGGTACTGAATTGTAACTTACTTTCGCCTAATAATGCGATTCTAGCAAAGAGAGTATCTCCCGCAGGGAAGCTGCTACCATCAAATGTTTGCCCTCATTAGACTCCCCTCTGGAAGCGCTTTCACTGCAAGCTGCAGATTCCCTCCTAACAGCAAGCTTTAGGATAGGGTACTGAATTGTATCTTAACTGCGGCTAATAAGGCGATATTGGCAAAGAGAGTATCTCCCTCAGGGAAGCTGCTACCATCAAATGTTTGCCCTCGTTAGACTCCCCTCTGGAAGCGCTTTCACTGCAAGCTGCAGATTCCCTCCTAACAGCAAGCTTTAGGATAGGGTACTGAATTGTAACTTACTTTCGCCTAATAATGCGATTTTGGCAAAGAGAGTATCTCCCGCAGGGAAGCTGCTACCATCAAATGTTTGCCCTCTTTAGACTCCCCTCTGGAAGCGCTTTCACTTCAAGCTGCAGATTCCCTCCTAACAGCAAGCTTTAGGAAAGGGTTCTGAATTGTAACTTACTTTCGCCTAATAATGCGATTGTTGCAAAGAGACTATCTCCCGCAGGGAAGCTGCTACCATCAAATGTTTGCCCTCATTAGACTCCCCTCTGGAAGCGCTTTCACTGCAAGCTGCAGATTCCCTCCTAACAGCAAGCTTTAGGATAGGGTACTGAATTGTAACTTAACTGCAGCTAATAAGGCGATTTTGGCAAAGAGAATATCTCCCGCAGGGAAGCTGCTACCATCAAATGTTTGCCCTCATTAGACTCCCCTCTGGAAGCGCTTTCACTGCAAGCTGCAGATTCCCTCCTAACAGCAAGCTTTAGGATAGTGTACTGAATTGTATCTTAACTGCGGCTAATAAGGCGATTTTGGCAAAGAGAATATCTCCCGCAGGGAAGCTGCTACCATCAAATGTTTGCCCTCATTAGACTCCCCTCTGGAAGCGCTTTCACTGCAAGCTGCAGATTCCCTCCTAACAGCAAGCTTTAGGATAGGGTACTGAATTGTAACTTACTTTCGCCTAATAATGCGTTTTTAGCAAAGAGAGTATCTCCGGCAGGGAAGCTGCTACCATCAAATGTTTGCCCTCGTTAGACTCCCCTCTGGAAGCGCTTTCACTGCAAGCTGCAGATTCCCTCCTAACAGCAAGCTTTAGGATAGGGTACTGAATTGTAACTTACTTTCGCCTAATAATGCGTTTTTAGCAAAGAGAGTATCTCCGGCAGGGAAGCTGCTACCATCAAATGTTTGCCCTCGTTAGACTCCCCTCTGGAAGCGCTTTCACTGCAAGCTGCAGATTCCCTCCTAACAGCAAGCTTTAGGATAGGGTACTGAATTGTAACTTACTTTCGCCTAATAATGCGATTTTGGCAAAGAGCTATCTCCCGCAGGGAAGCTGCTACTATCAAATGTTTGCCCTCGTTAGACTCCCCTCTGGAAGCGCTTTCACTGCAAGCTGCAGATTCCCTCCTAACAGCAAGCTTTAGGATAGGGTGCTGAATTGTAACTTACTTTCGCCTAGTAATGCGATATTGGCAAAGAGAGTATCTCCCGCAGGAATGCTGCTACCATCAAATGTTTCCCCTCATTAGATTCCCCTCTGGAAGCGCTTTCTCTGCAAGCTGCAGATTCCCTCCTAACAGCAAGCTTTAGGATAGGGTACTGAATTGTAACTTACTTTCGCCTAATAATGCGTTTTTCGAAAAGAGACTATCTCCCGCAGGGAAGCAGGTACCATCAAATGTTTGCCCTCATTAGACTCCCCTCTGGAAGCGCTTTCACTGCAAGCTGCAGATTCCCTCCTAACAGCAAGCTTTAGGATAGGGTACTGAATTGTAACTTAACTGCGGGTAATAATGCGATTTTGGCAAAGAGACTATCTCCCGCAGGGAAGCTGCTACCATCAAATATTTGCCCTCGTTAGACTCCCCTCTGGAAGCGCTTTCACTGCAAGCTGCAGATTCCCTCCTAACAGCAAGCTTTAGGATAGTGTACTGAATTGTAACTTAAATGCGGCTAATAATGCGATTTTGGCAAAGAGAATATCTCCCTCAGGGAAGCTGCTACCATCAAATATTTGCCCTCATTAGACTCCCCTCTGGAAGCGCTTTCACTGCAAGCTGCAGATTCCCTCCTAACAGCAAGCTTTAGGATAGGGTACTGAATTGTAACTTACTTTCGCTTAATGCGGTTTTGGAAAAGAGAGTATATCCCGCAGGGAAGTTGCTACCATCAAATGTTTGCCCTCATTAGACTCCCCTCTGGAATCGCGTTCACTGCAAGCTGCAGATTCCCTCCTAACAGCAAGCTTTAGGATAGTGTACTGAATTGTAACTTAACTGCGGCTAATAAGGCGATTTTGGGAAAGAGAATATCTCCCGCAGGGAAGCTGCTACCATCAAATGTTTTCCTTCATTAGACTCCCCTATGGAAGTGCTTTCACTGCAAGCTGCAGATTCCCTTCTAACTTCAAGCTTTAGGATAGGGTAATGAATTGTATGTTAACTGCGGCTAATAATGCGATTTTGGCAAAGAGAGTATCTCCCGCAGGGAAGCTGCTACCATCAAATGTTTGCCCTCGTTAGACTCCCCTCTGGAAGCGCTTTCACTGCAAGCTGCAGATTCCCTCCTAACAGCAAGCTTTAGGATAGGGTACTGAATTGTAACTTACTTTCGCCTAATAATGCGATTTTGGAAAAGAGACTATCTCCCGCAGGGAAGCTGCTACCATCAAATGTTTGCCCTCATTAGACTCCCCTCTGGAAGCGCTTTCACTGCAAGCTGCAGATTCCCTCCTAACAGCAAGCTTTAGGATAGGGTACTGAATTGTAACTTACTTTCGCCTAATAATGCGATTTTAGCAAAGAGAGTATCTCCCGCAGGGAAGCTGCTACCATCAAATGTTTGCCCTCATTAGACTCCCCTCTGGAAGGGCTTTCACTGCAAGCTGCAGATTCCCTCCTAACAGCAAGCTTAAGATAGGGTACTGAATTGTATCTTATTTTCGCCTAATAATGCGATTTTGGCAAAGAGAATATCTCCCGCAGGGAAGCTGCTAACATCAAATGTTTGCCCTCATTAGACTCCCCTCTGGAAGCGCTTTCACTGCAAGCTGCAGATTCCCTCCTAACAGCAAGCTTTAGGATAGGGTACTGAATTATAACTTTACTGTGGCTAAAAATGCGATTACGGAAAAGAGAGTATCTCCCGCAGGGAAGCTGCTACCATCAAATGTTTGCGCTCATTACACTACTCTCTGGAAGCGCTTTCACTACAAGCTGCAGATTCCCTCCTAACAGCAAGCTTTAGGATAGGGTACTGAATTGTAACTTAACTGCAGCTAATAAGGCGATTTTGGCAAAGAAAATATCTCCCGCAGGGAAGCTGCTACCATCAAATGTTTGCCCTCATTAGACTCCCCTCTGGAAGCGCTTTCACTGCAAGCTGCAGATTCCCTCCTAACAGCAAGCTTTAGGATAGTGTACTGAATTGTAAGTTAACTGCGGCTAATAAGGCGATTTTGGCAAAGAGAGTATCTCCCTCAGGGAAGCTGCTACCATCAAATGTTTGCCCTCGTTAGACTCCCCTCTGGAAGCGCTTTCACTTCAAGCTGCAGATTCCCTCCTAACAGCAAGCTTTAGGATAGGGTACTGAATTGTAACTTACTTTCGCCTAATAATGCTTTTTTAGCAAAGAGAGTATCTCCCTCAGGGAAGCTGCTACCATCAAATGTTTGCCCTCGTTAGACTCCCCTCTGGAAGCGCTTTCACTGCAAGCTGCAGATTCCCTCCTAACAGCAAGCTTTAGGATAGGGTACTGAATTGTAACTTACTTTCGCCTAATAATGCGATTTTGGCAAAGAGAGTATCTCCCGCAGGGAAGCTGCTACCATCAAATGTTTGCCCTCATTAGACTCCCCTCTGGAAGCGCTTTCACTGCAAGCTGCAGATTCCCTCCTAACAGCAAGCTTTAGGATAGGGTACTGAATTGTAACTTACTTTCGCCTAATAATGCGATTTTGGCAAAGAGAGTATCTCCCGCAGGGAAGCTGCTACCATCAAATGTTTGCCCTCATTAGACTCCCCTCTGGAAGCGCTTTCACTGCAAGCTGCAGATTCCCTCCTAACTTCAAGCTTTAGGATAGTGTACTGAATTGTAACTTAACTGCGGCTAATAAGGCGATTTTGGCAAAGAGAATATCTCCCGCAGGGAAGCTGCTACCATCAAATGTTTGCCCTCATTAGACTCCCCTCTGGAAGCGCTTTCACTGCAAGCTGCAGATTCCCTCCTAACAGCAAGCTTTAGGATAGGGTACTGAATTGTAACTTACTTTCGCCTAATAATGCGATTTTGGCAAAGAGAGTATCTCCCGCAGGGAAGCTGCTACCATCAAATGTTTGCCCTCATTAGACTCCCCTCTGGAAGCGCTTTCACTGCAAGCTGCAGATTCCCTCCTAACAGCAAGCTTTAGGATAGGGTACTGAATTGTAACTTACTTTCGCCTAATAATGCGATTTTGGCAAAGAGCTATCTCCCGCAGGGAAGCTGCTACTATCAAATGTTTGCCCTCGTTAGACTCCCCTCTGGAAGCGCTTTCACTGCAAGCTGCAGATTCCCTCCTAACAGCAAGCTTTAGGATAGGGTGCTGAATTGTAACTTACTTTCGCCTAGTAATGCGATATTGGCAAAGAGAGTATCTCCCGCAGGAATGCTGCTACCATCAAATGTTTCCCCTCATTAGATCCCCTCTGGAAGCGCTTTCTCTGCAAGCTGCAGATTCCCTCCTAACAGCAAGCTTTAGGATAGGGTACTGAATTGTAACTTACTTTCGCCTAATAATGCGTTTTTCGAAAAGAGACTATCTCCCGCAGGGAAGCAGGTACCATCAAATGTTTGCCCTCATTAGACTCCCCTCTGGAAGCGCTTTCACTGCAAGCTGCAGATTCCCTCCTAACAGCAAGCTTTAGGATAGGGTACTGAATTGTAACTTAACTGCGGCTAATAATGCGATTTTGGCAAAGAGACTATCTCCCGCAGGGAAGCTGCTACCATCAAATATTTGCCCTCGTTAGACTCCCCTCTGGAAGCGCTTTCACTGCAAGCTGCAGATTCCCTCCTAACAGCAAGCTTTAGGATAGTGTACTGAATTGTAACTTAAATGCGGCTAATAATGCGATTTTGGCAAAGAGAATATCTCCCTCAGGGAAGCTGCTACCATCAAATATTTGCCCTCATTAGACTCCCCTCTGGAAGCGCTTTCACTGCAAGCTGCAGATTCCCTCCTAACAGCAAGCTTTAGGATAGGGTACTGAATTGTAACTTACTTTCGCTTAATGCGGTTTTGGAAAAGAGAGTATATCCCGCAGGGAAGCTGCTACCATCAAATGTTTGCCCTCATTAGACTCCCCTCTGGAATCGCGTTCACTGCAAGCTGCAGATTCCCTCCTAACAGCAAGCTTTAGGATAGTGTACTGAATTGTAACTTAACTGCGGCTAATAAGGCGATTTTGGGAAAGAGAATATCTCCCGCAGGGAAGCTGCTACCATCAAATGTTTTCCTTCATTAGACTCCCCTATGGAAGTGCTTTCACTGCAAGCTGCAGATTCCCTTCTAACTTCAAGCTTTAGGATAGGGTAATGAATTGTATGTTAACTGCGGCTAATAATGCGATTTTGGCAAAGAGAGTATCTCCCGCAGGGAAGCTGCTACCATCAAATGTTTGCCCTCGTTAGACTCCCCTCTGGAAGCGCTTTCACTGCAAGCTGCAGATTCCCTCCTAACAGCAAGCTTTAGGATAGGGTACTGAATTGTAACTTAACTGCGGCTAATAATGCGATTTTGGAAAAGAGACTATCTCCCGCAGGGAAGCTGCTACCATCAAATGTTTGCCCTCATTAGACTCCCCTCTGGAAGCGCTTTCACTGCAAGATGCAGATTCCCTCCTAACAGCAAGCTTTAGGATAGGGTACTGAATTGTAACTTACTTTCGCCTAATAATGCGATTTTAGCAAAGAGAGTATCTCCCGCAGGGAAGCTGCTACCATCAAATGTTTGCCCTCATTAGACTCCCCTCTGGAAGGGCTTTCACTGCAAGCTGCAGATTCCCTCCTAACAGCAAGCTTAAGATAGGGTACTGAATTGTATCTTATTTTCGCCTAATAATGCGATTTTGGCAAAGAGACTATCTCCCGCAGGGAAGCTGCTAACATCAAATGTTTGCCGTCATTATGCTCCCCTCTGGAAGCGCTTTCTCTGCAAGCTGCAGATTCCCTCCTAACAGCAAGCTTTAGGATAGGGTACTGAATTATAACTTTACTGTGGCTAAAAATGCGATTACGGAAAAGAGAGTATCTCCCGCAGGGAAGCTGCTACCATCAAATGTTTGCGCTCATTACACTCCTCTCTGGAAGCGCTTTCTCTACAAGCTGCAGATTCCCTCCTAACAGCAAGCTTTAGGATAGGGTACTGAATTGTAACTTAACTGCAGCTAATAAGGCGATTTTGGCAAAGAAAATATCTCCCGCAGGGAAGCTGCTACCATCAAATGTTTGCCCTCATTAGACTCCCCTCTGGAAGCGCTTTCACTGCAAGCTGCAGATTCCCTCCTAACAGCAAGCTTTAGGATAGTGTACTGAATTGTAAGTTAACTGCGGCTAATAAGGCGATTTTGGCAAAGAGAGTATCTCCCTCAGGGAAGCTGCTACCATCAAATGTTGGCCCTCGTTAGACTCCCCTCTGGAAGCGCTTTCACTTCAAGCTGCAGATTCCCTCCTAACAGCAAGCTTTAGGATAGGGTACTGAATTGTAACTTACTTTCGCCTAATAATGCTTTTTTAGCAAAGAGAGTATCTCCCTCAGGGAAGCTGCTACCATCAAATGTTTGCCCTCGTTAGACTCCCCTCTGGAAGCGCTTTCACTGCAAGCTGCAGATTCCCTCCTAACAGCAAGCTTTAGGATAGGGTACTGAATTGTAACTTACTTTCGCCTAATAATGCGATTTTGGCAAAGAGAGTATCTCCCGCAGGGAAGCTGCTACCATCAAATGTTTGCCCTCATTAGACTCCCCTCTGGAAGCGCTTTCACTGCAAGCTGCAGATTCCCTCCTAACAGCAAGCTTTAGGATAGGGTACTGAATTGTAACTTACTTTCGCCTAATAATGCGATTTTGGCAAAGAGAGTATCTCCCGCAGGGAAGCTGCTACCATCAAATGTTTGCCCTCATTAGACTCCCCTCTGGAAGCGCTTTCACTGCAAGCTGCAGATTCCCTCCTAACTTCAAGCTTTAGGATAGTGTACTGAATTGTAACTTAACTGCGGCTAATAAGGCGATTTTGGCAAAGAGAATATCTCCCGCAGGGAAGCTGCTACCATCAAATGTTTGCCCTCATTACACTCCCCTCTGGAAGCGCTTTCACTGCAAGCTGCAGATTCCCTCCTAACAGCAAGCTTTAGGATAGGGTACTGAATTGTAACTTAACTGCGGCTAATAAGGCGATTTTGGCAAAGAGAATATCTCCCGCAGAGAAGCTGCTACCATCAAATGTTTGCCCTCATTAGACTCCCCTTTGGAAGCGCTTTCACTGCAAGCTGCAGATTCCCTCCTAACAGCAAGCTTTAGGATAGTGTACTAAATTGTAACTTAACTGCGGCTAATAAGGCGATTTTGGGAAAGAGAATATCTCCCGCAGGGAAGCTGCTACCATCAAATGTTTGCCCTCATTAGACTCCCCTCTGGAAGCGCTTTCACTGCAAGCTGCAGATTCCCTCCTAACAGCAAGCTTTAGGATAGGGTACTGAATTGTAACTTAACTGCGGCTAATAAGGCGATTGGGAAAGAGAATATCTCCCGCAGGGAAGCTGCTACCATCAAATGTTTGCCCTCATTAGACTCCCCTCTGGAAGCGCTTTGACTGCAAGCTGCAGATTCCCTCCTAACAGCAAGCTTTAGGATAGGGTACTGAATTGTAACTTACTTTCGCCTAATAATGCGATTTTGGCAAAGAGAGTATCTCCCGCAGGGAAGCTGCTACCATCAAATGTTTGCCCTCATTAGACTCCCCTCTGGAAGCGCTTTCACTGCAAGCTGCAGATTCCCTCCTAACAGCAAGCTTTAGGATAGTGTACTGAATTGTAACTTAACTGCGGCTAATAAGGCGATTTTGGGAAAGAGAATATCTCCCGCAGGGAAGCTGCTACCATCAAATGTTTGCCCTCATTAGACTCCCCTCTGGAAGCGCTTTCACTGCAAGCTGCAGATTCCCTCCTAACAGCAAGCTTTAGGATAGGGTACTGAATTGTAACTTAACTGCAGCTAATAAGGCGATTTTGGCAAAGAGAATATCTCCCGCAGGGAAGCTGCTACCATCAAATGTTTGCCCTCATTAGACTCCCCTCTGGAAGCGCTTTCACTGCAAGCTGCAGATTCCATCCTAACAGCAAGCTTTAGGATAGGGTACTGAATTGTAACTTACTTTCGCCTAATAATGCGATTTTAGCAAAGAGACTATCTCCCGCAGGGAAGCTGCTACCATCAAATGTTTGCCCTCATTAGACTCTCCTCTGGAAGGGCTTTCACTGCAAGCTGCAGATTCCCTCCTAACGGCAAGCTTTAGGATAGGGTACTGAACTGTAACTTACTTTCGCCTAATAATGGAATTTCGCAAAGAGACTATCTCCCTCTGGGAAGCTGCTACCATCAAATGTTTGCCCTCATTAGACTCCCCTCTGGAAGCGCTTTCACTGCAAGCTGCAGATTCCCTCCTAACAGCAAGCTTTAGGATAGGGTACTGAATTTTAACTTAACTGCGGCTAATAAGGCGATTGGGAAAGAGAATATCTCCCGCAGGGAAGCTGCTACCATCAAATGTTTGCCCTCATTAGACTCCCCTCTGGAAGCGCTTTGACTGCAAGCTGCAGATTCCCTCCTAACAGCAAGCTTTAGGATAGGGTACTGAATTGTACCTTACTTTCGCCTAATAATGCGATTTTGGCAAAGAGAATATCTCCCGCAGGGAAGCTGCTACCATCAAATGTTTGCCCTCATTAGACTCCCCTCTGGAAGCGCTTTCACTGCAAGCTGCAGATTCCCTCCTAACAGCAAGCTTTAGGATAGTGTACTGAATTGTAACTTAACTGCGGCTAATAAGGCGATTTTGGGAAAGAGAATATCTCCCGCAGGGAAGCTGCTACCATCAAATGTTTGCCCTCATTAGACTCCCCTCTGGAAGCGCTTTCACTGCAAGCTGCAGATTCCCTCCTAACAGCAAGCTTTAGGATAGGGTACTGAATTGTAACTTAACTGCAGCTAATAAGGCGATTTTGGCAAAGAGAATATCTCCCGCAGGGAAGCTGCTACCATCAAATATTTGCCCTCATTAGACTCCCCTCTGGAAGCGCTTTCACTGCAAGCTGCAGATTCCCTCCTAACAGCAAGCTTTAGGATAGGGTACTGAATTGTAACTTAACTGCGGCTAATAAGGCGATTTTGGCAAAGAGAATATCTCCCGTAGGGAAGCTGCTACCATCAAATGTTTGCCCTCATTAGACTCCCCTCTGGAAGCGCTTTCACTGCAAGCTGCATATTCCCTCCTAACAGCAAGCTTTAGGATAGGGTACTGAATTGTACCTTACTTTCGCCTAATAATGCGATTTTGTCAAAGAGACTATCTCCCGCAGGGAAGCTGCTACCATCAAATATTTGCCCTCATTAGACTCTCCTCTGGAAGCGCTTTCACTGCAAGCTGCAGATTCCCACCTAACAGCTAGCTTTAGGATAGCGTACTGAATTGTAACTTACTTTCGCCTAATAATGCGATTTTGGAAAAGAGAGTATCTCCCGCAGGGAAGCTGCTACCATCAAATGTTTGCCCTCATTAGACTCCCCTCTGGAAGCGCTTTCACTGCAAGCTGCAGATTCCCTCCTAACAGCAAGCTTTAGGATAGGGTACTGAATTGTAACTTACTTTCGCCTAATAATGCGATTTTGGCAAAGAGAGTATCTCCCGCAGGGAAGCTGCTACCATCAAATGTTTGCCCTCATTAGACTCCCCTCTGGAAGCGCTTTCACTGCAAGCTGCAGATTCCCTCCTAACTTCAAGCTTTAGGATAGTTTACTGAATTGTAACTTAACTGCGGCTAATAAGGCGATTTTGGCAAAGAGAATATCTCCCGCAGGGAAGCTGCTACCATCAAATGTTTGCCCTCATTAGACTCCCCTTTGGAAGCGCTTTCACTGCAAGCTGCAGATTCCCTCCTAACAGCAAGCTTTAGGATAGGGTACTGAATTGTAACTTAACTGCGGCTAATAAGGCGATTTTGGCAAAGAGAATATCTCCCGCAGGGAAGCTGCTACCATCAAATGTTTGCCCTCATTAGACTCCCCTCTGGAAGCGCTTTCACTGCAAGCTGCAGATTCCCTCCTAACAGCAAGCTTTAGGATAGGGTACTGAATTGTAACTTAACTGCGGCTAATAAGGCGATTGGGAAAGAGAATATCTCCCGCAGGGAAGCTGCTACCATCAAATGTTTGCCCTCATTAGACTCCCCTCTGGAAGCGCTTTCACTGCAAGCTGCAGATTCCCTCCTAACAGCAAGCTTTAGGATAGGGTACTGAATTGTAACTTACTTTCGCCTAATAATGCGATTTTGGCAAAGAGAGTATCTCCCGCAGGGAAGCTGCTACCATCAAATCTTTGCCCTCATTAGACTCCCCTCTGGAAGCGCTTTCACTGCAAGCTGCAGATTCCCTCCTAACAGCAAGCTTTAGGATAGTGTACTGAATTGTAACTTAACTGCGGCTAATAAGGCGATTTTGGGAAAGAGAATATCTCCCGCAGGGAAGCTGCTACCATCAAATGTTTGCCCTCATTAGACTCCCCTCTGGAAGCGCTTTCACTGCAAGCTGCAGATTCCCTCCTAACAGCAAGCTGTAGGATAGGGTACTAAATTGTAACTTAACTGCAGCTAATAAGGCGATTTTGGCAAAGAGAATATCCCCCGCAGGGAAGCTGCTACCATCAAATGTTTGCCCTCATTAGACTCCCCTCTGGAAGCGCTTTCACTGCAAGCTGCAGATTCCCTCCTAACAGCAAGCTTTAGGATAGGGTACTGAATTGTAACTTACTTTCGCCTAATAATGCGATTTTAGGAAAGAGACTATCTCCCGCAGGGAAGCTGCTACCATCAAATCTTTGCCCTCATTAGACTCTCCTCTGGAAGGGCTTTCACTGCAAGCTGCAGATTCCCTCCTAACGGCAAGCTTTAGGATAGGGTACTGAATTGTAACTTACTTTCGACTAATAATGGAATTTCGCAAAGAGACTATCTCCCTCTGGGAAGCTGCTACCATCAAATGTTTGCCCTCATTAGACTCCCCTCTGGAAGCGCTTTCACTGCAAGCTGCAGATTCCCTCCTAACAGCAAGCTTTAGGATAGGGTACTGAATTGTAACTTAACTGCGGCTAATAAGGCGATTGGGAAAGAGAATATCTCCCGCAGGGAAGCTGCTACCATCAAATGTTTGCCCTCGTTAGACTCCCCTCTGGAAGCGCTTTCACTGCAAGCTGCAGATTCCCTCCTAACAGCAAGCTTTAGGATAGGGTACTGAATTGTAACTTACTTTCGCCTAATAATGCGATTATGGCAAAGAGAGTATCTCCCGCAGGGAAGCTGCTACCATCAAATGTTTGCCCTCATTAGACTCCCCTCTGGAAGTGCTTTCACTGCAAGCTGCAGATTCCCTCCTAACTTCAAGCTTTAGGATAGTGTACTGAATTGTAACTTAACTGCGGCTAATAAGGCGATTTTGGCAAAGAGAATATCTCCCGCAGGGAAGCTGCTACCATCAAATGTTTGCCCTCATTAGACTCCCCTCTGGAAGCGCTTTCACTGCTAGCTGCAGATTCCCTCCTAACAGCAAGCTTTAGGATAGGGTACTGAATTGTAACTTAACTGCAGCTAATAAGGCGATTTTGGCAAAGAGAATATCTCCCGCAGGGAAGCTGCTACCATCAAATGTTTGCCCTAATTAGACTCCCCTCTGGAAGCGCTTTCACTGCAAGCTGCAGATTCCCTCCTAACAGCAAGCTTTAGGATAGGGTACTGAATTGTAACTTAACTGCGGCTAATAAGGCGATTTTGGCAAAGAGAATATCTCCCGCAGAGAAGCTGCTACCATCAAATGTTTGCCCTCATTAGACTCCCCTTTGGAAGCGCTTTCACTGCAAGCTGCAGATTCCCTCCTAACAGCAAGCTTTAGGATAGGGTACTGAATTGTAACTTAACTGCGGCTAATAAGGCGATTTTGGCAAAGAGAATATCTCCCGCAGGGAAGCTGCTACCATCAAATGTTTGCCCTCATTAGACTCCCCTCTGGAAGCGCTTTCACTGCAAGCTGCAGATTCCCTCCTAACAGCAAGCTTTAGGATAGGGTACTGAATTGTAACTTAACTGCGGCTAATAAGGCGATTGGGAAAGAGAATATCTCCCGCAGGGAAGCTGCTACCATCAAATGTTTGCCCTCATTAGACTCCCCTCTGGAAGCGCTTTCACTGCTAGCTGCAGATTCCCTCCTAACAGCAAGCTTTAGGATAGGGTACTGAATTGTAACTTAACTGCAGCTAATAAGGCGATTTTGGCAAAGAGAATATCTCCCGCAGGGAAGCTGCTACCATCAAATGTTTGCCCTAATTAGACTCCCCTCTGGAAGCGCTTTCACTGCAAGCTGCAGATTCCCTCCTAACAGCAAGCTTTAGGATAGGGTACTGAATTGTAACTTAACTGCGGCTAATAAGGCGATTTTGGCAAAGAGAATATCTCCCGCAGAGAAGCTGCTACCATCAAATGTTTCCCCTCATTAGACTCCCCTTTGGAAGCGCTTTCACTGCAAGCTGCAGATTCCCTCCTAACAGCAAGCTTTAGGATAGGGTACTGAATTGTAACTTAACTGCGGCTAATAAGGCGATCTTGGCAAAGAGAATATCTCCCGCAGGGAAGCTGCTACCATCAAATGTTTGCCCTCATTAGACTCCCCTCTGGAAGCGCTTTCACTGCAAGCTGCAGATTCCCTCCTAACAGCAAGCTTTAGGATAGTGTACTGAATTGTAACTTAACTGCGGCTAATAAGGCGATTTTGGGAAAGAGAATATCTCCCGCAGGGAAGCTGCTACCATCAAATGTTTGCCCTCATTAGACTCCCCTCTGGAAGCGCTTTCACTGCAAGCTGCAGATTCCCTCCTAACAGCAAGCTTTAGGATAGGGTACTGAATTGTAACTTAATTTCGCCTAATAATGCGATTTTGGCAAAGAGAATATCTCCCGCAGGGAAGCTGCTACCATCAAATGTTTGCCCTCATTAGACTCCCCTCTGGAAGCGCTTTCACTGCAAGCTGCAGATTCCCTCCTAACAGCAAGCTTTAGGATAGGGTACTGAATTGTAACTTACTTTCGCCTAATAATGCGATTTTAGGAAAGAGACTATCTCCCGCAGGGAAGCTGCTACCATCAAATGTTTGCCCTCATTAGACTCTCCTCTGGAAGGGCTTTCACTGCAAGCTGCAGATTCCCTCCTAACGGCAAGCTTTAGGATAGTGTACTGAATTGTAACTTACTTTCGCCTAATAATGGAATTTCGCAAAGAGACTATCTCCCTCTGGGAAGCTGCTACCATCAAATGTTTGCACTCATTAGACTCCCCTCTAGAAGCGCTTTCACTGCAAGCTGCAGATTCCCTCCTAACAGCAAGCTTTAGGATAGGGTACTGAATTGTAACTTAACTGCGGCTAATAAGGCGATTGGGAAAGAGAATATCTCCCGCAGGGAAGCTGCTACCATCAAATGTTTGCCCTCATTAGACTCCCCTCTGGAAGCGCTTTCACTGCAAGCTGCAGATTCCCTCCTAACAGCAAGCTTTAGGATAGGGTACTGAATTGTAACTTACTTTCGCCTAATAATGCGATTTTGGCAAAGAGAGTATCTCCCGCAGGGAAGCTGCTACCATCAAATGTTTGCCCTCATTAGACTCCCCTCTGGAAGCGCTTTCACTGCAAGCTGCAGATTCCCTCCTAACTTCAAGCTTTAGGATAGTTTACTGAATTGTAACTTAACTGCGGCTAATAAGGCGATTTTGGCAAAGAGAATATCTCCCGCAGGGAAGCTGCTACCATCAAATGTTTGCCCTCATTAGACTCCCCTTTGGAAGCGCTTTCACTGCAAGCTGCAGATTCCCTCCAGCAGCAAGCTTTAGGATAGGGTACTGAATTGTAACTTAACTGCGGCTAAAAAGGCGATTTTGGCAAAGAGAATATCTCCCGCAGGGAAGCTGCTACCATCAAATGTTTGCCCTCATTAGACTCCCCTCTGGAAGCGCTTTCACTGCAAGCTGCAGATTCCCTCCTAACAGCAAGCTTTAGGATAGGGTACTGAATTGTAACTTAACTGCGGCTAATAAGGCGATTTTGGCAAAGAGAATATCTCCCGCAGGGAAGCTGCTACCATCAAATGTTTGCCCTCATTAGACTCCCCTCTGGAAGCGCTTTCACTGCAAGCTGCAGATTCCCTCCTAACAGCAAGCTTTAGGATAGGGTACTGAATTGTAACTTAACTGCGGCTAATAAGGCGATTGGGAAAGAGAATATCTCCCGCAGGGAAGCTGCTACCATCAAATGTTTGCCCTCATTAGACTCCCCTCTGGAAGCGCTTTCACTGCAAGCTGCAGATTCCCTCCTAACAGCAAGCTTTAGGATAGGGTACTGAATTGTAACTTACTTTCGCCTAATAATGCGATTTTGGCAAAGAGAGTATCTCCCGCAGGGAAGCTGCTACCATCAAATCTTTGCCCTCCTTAGACTCCCCTCTGGAAGCGCTTTGACTGCAAGCTGCAGATTCCCTCCTAACAGCAAGCTTTAGGATAGTGTACTGAATTGTAACTTAACTGTGGCTAATAAGGCGATTTTGGGAAAGAGAATATCTCCCGCAGGGAAGCTGCTACCATCAAATGTTTGCCCTCATTAGACTCCCCTCTGGAAGCGCTTTCACTGCAAGCTGCAGATTCCCTCCTAACAGCAAGCTGTAGGATAGGGTACTAAATTGTAACTTAACTGCAGCTAATAAGGCGATTTTGGCAAAGAGAATATCCCCCGCAGGGAAGCTGCTACCATCAAATGTTTGCCCTCATTAGACTCCCCTCTGGAAGCGCTTTCACTGCAAGCTGCAGATTCCCTCCTAACAGCAAGCTTTAGGATAGGGTACTGAATTGTAACTTACTTTCGCCTAATAATGCGATTTTAGGAAAGAGACTATCTCCCGCAGGGAAGCTGCTACCATCAAATCTTTGCCCTCATTAGACTCTCCTCTGGAAGGGCTTTCACTGCAAGCTGCAGATTCCCTCCTAACGGCAAGCTTTAGGATAGGGTACTGAATTGTAACTTACTTTCGCCTAATAATGGAATTTCGCAAAGAGACTATCTCCCTCTGGGAAGCTGCTACCATCAAATGTTTGCACTCATTAGACTCCCCTCTAGAAGCGCTTTCACTGCAAGCTGCAGATTCCCTCCTAACAGCAAGCTTTAGGATAGGGTACTGAATTGTAACTTAACTGCGGCTAATAAGGCGATTGGGAAAGAGAATATCTCCCGCAGGGAAGCTGCTACCATCAAATGTTTGCCCTCATTAGACTCCCCTCTGGAAGCGCTTTCACTGCAAGCTGCAGATTCCCTCCTAACAGCAAGCTTTAGGATAGGGTACTGAATTGTAACTTACTTTCGCCTAATAATGCGATTTTGGCAAAGAGAGTATCTCCCGCAGGGAAGCTGCTACCATCAAATGTTTGCCCTCATTAGACTCCCCTCTGGAAGCGCTTTCACTGCAAGCTGCAGATTCCCTCCTAACAGCAAGCTTTAGGATAGTGTACTGAATTGTAACTTAACTGCGGCTAATAAGGCGATTTTGGGAAAGAGAATATCTCCTGCAGGGAAGCTGCTACCATCAAATGTTTGCCCTCATTAGACTCCCCTCTGGAAGCGCTTTCACTGCAAGCTGCAGATTCCCTCCTAACAGCAAGCTTTAGGATAGGGTACTGAATTGTAACTTAACTGCAGCTAATAAGGCGATTTTGTAAAAGAGAATATCTCCCGCAGGGAAGCTGCTACCATCAAATGTTTGCCCTCCTTAGACTCCCCATTGGAAGCGCTTTCACTGCAAGCTGCAGATTCCCTCCTAACAGCAAGCTTTAGGATAGGGTACTGAATTGTAACTTACTTTCGCCTAATAATGCGATTTTGGCAAAGAGAGTATCTCCCGCAGGGAAGCTGCTACCATCAAATGTTTGCCCTCATTAGACTCCCCTCTGGAAGCGCTTTCACTGCAAGCTGCAGATTCCCTCCCAACAGCAAGCTTTAGCATAGGGTACTGAATTGTAACTTAACTGCAGCTAATAAGGCGATTTTGGCAAAGAGAATATCTCCCGCAGGGAAGCTGCTACCATCAAATGTTTGCCCTAATTAGACTCCCCTCTGGAAGCGCTTTCACTGCAAGCTGCAGATTCCCTCCTAACAGCAAGCTTTAGGATAGGGTACTGAATTGTAACTTAACTGCAGCTAATAAGGCGATTTTGTAAAAGAGAATATCTCCCGCAGGGAAGCTGCTACCATCAAATGTTTGCCCTCCTTAGACTCCCCATTGGAAGCGCTTTCACTGCAAGCTGCAGATTCCCTCCTAACAGCAAGCTTTAGGATAGGGTACTGAATTGTAACTTACTTTCGCCTAATAATGCGATTTTGGCAAAGAGAGTATCTCCCGCAGGGAAGCTGCTACCATCAAATGTTTGCCCTCATTAGACTCCCCTCTGGAAGCGCTTTCACTGCAAGCTGCAGATTCCCTCCCAACAGCAAGCTTTAGCATAGGGTACTGAATTGTAACTTAACTGCAGCTAATAAGGCGATTTTGGCAAAGAGAATATCTCCCGCAGGGAAGCTGCTACCATCAAATGTTTGCCCTAATTAGACTCCCCTCTGGAAGCGCTTTCACTGCAAGCTGCAGATTCCCTCCTAACAGCAAGCTTTAGGATAGGGTACTGAATTGTAACTTAACTGCGGCTAATAAGGCGATTTTGGCAAAGAGAATATCTCCCGCAGAGAAGCTGCTACCATCAAATGTTTGCCCTCATTAGACTCCCCTTTGGAAGCGCTTTCACTGCAAGCTGCAGATTCCCTCCTAACAGCAAGCTTTAGGATAGGGTACTGAATTGTAACTTAACTGCGGCTAATAAGGCGATTTTGGCAAAGAGAATATCTCCCGCAGGGAAGCTGCTACCATCAAATGTTTGCCCTCATTAGACTCCCCTCTGGAAGCGCTTTCACTGCAAGCTGCAGATTCCCTCCTAACAGCAAGCTTTAGGATAGGGTACTGAATTGTAACTTAACTGCGGCTAATAAGGCGATTGGGAAAGAGAATATCTCCCGCAGGGAAGCTGCTACCATCAAATGTTTGCCCTCATTAGACTCCCCTCTGGAAGCGCTTTCACTGCTAGCTGCAGATTCCCTCCTAACAGCAAGCTTTAGGATAGGGTACTGAATTGTAACTTAACTGCAGCTAATAAGGCGATTTTGGCAAAGAGAATATCTCCCGCAGGGAAGCTGCTACCATCAAATGTTTACCCTAATTAGACTCCCCTCTGGAAGCGCTTTCACTGCAAGCTGCAGATTCCCTCCTAACAGCAAGCTTTAGGATAGGGTACTGAATTGTAACTTAACTGCGGCTAATAAGGCGATTTTGGCAAAGAGAATATCTCCCGCAGAGAAGCTGCTACCATCAAATGTTTCCCCTCATTAGACTCCCCTTTGGAAGCGCTTTCACTGCAAGCTGCAGATTCCCTCCTAACAGCAAGCTTTAGGATAGGGTACTGAATTGTAACTTAACTGCGGCTAATAAGGCGATTTTGGCAAAGAGAGTATCTCCCGCAGGGAAGCTGCTACCATCAAATGTTTGCCCTCATTAGACTCCCCTCTGGAAGCGCTTTCACTGCAAGCTGCAGATTCCCTCCTAACAGCAAGCTTTAGGATAGTGTACTGAATTGTAACTTAACTGCGGCTAATAAGGCGATTTTGGGAAAGAGAATATCTCCCGCAGGGAAGCTGCTACCATCAAATGTTTGCCCTCATTAGACTCCCCTCTGGAAGCGCTTTCACTGCAAGCTGCAGATTCCCTCCTAACAGCAAGCTTTAGGATAGGGTACTAAATTGTAATTTAACTGCAGCTAATAAGGCGATTTTGGCAAAGAGAATATCTCCCGCAGGGAAGCTGCTACCATCAAATGTTTGCCCTCATTAGACTCCCCTCTGGAAGCGCTTTCACTGCAAGCTGCAGATTCCCTCCTAACAGCAAGCTTTAGGATAGGGTACTGAATTGTAACTTACTTTCGCCTAATAATGCGATTTTAGGAAAGAGACTATCTCCCGCAGGGAAGCTGCTACCATCAAATGTTTGCCCTCATTAGACTCTCCTCTGGAAGGGCTTTCACTGCAAGCTGCAGATTCCCTCCTAACGGCAAGCTTTAGGATAGTGTACTGAATTGTAACTTACTTTCGCCTAATAATGGAATTTCGCAAAGAGACTATCTCCCTCTGGGAAGCTGCTACCATCAAATGTTTGCACTCATTAGACTCCCCTCTAGAAGCGCTTTCACTGCAAGCTGCAGATTCCCTCCTAACAGCAAGCTTTAGGATAGGGTACTGAATTGTAACTTAACTGCGGCTAATAAGGCGATTGGGAAAGAGAATATCTCCCGCAGGGAAGCTGCTACCATCAAATGTTTGCCCTCATTAGACTCCCCTCTGGAAGCGCTTTCACTGCAAGCTGCAGATTCCCTCCTAACAGCAAGCTTTAGGATAGGGTACTGAATTGTAACTTACTTTCGCCTAATAATGCGATTTTGGCAAAGAGAGTATCTCCCGCAGGGAAGCTGCTACCATCAAATGTTTGCCCTCATTAGACTCCCCTCTGGAAGCGCTTTCACTGCAAGCTGCAGATTCCCTCCTAACTTCAAGCTTTAGGATAGTTTACTGAATTGTAACTTAACTGCGGCTAATAAGGCGATTTTGGCAAAGAGAATATCTCCCGCAGGGAAGCTGCTACCATCAAATGTTTGCCCTCATTAGACTCCCCTTTGGAAGCGCTTTCACTGCAAGCTGCAGATTCCCTCCAGCAGCAAGCTTTAGGATAGGGTACTGAATTGTAACTTAACTGCGGCTAATAAGGCGATTTTGGCAAAGAGAATATCTCCCGCAGGGAAGCTGCTACCATCAAATGTTTGCCCTCATTAGACTCCCCTCTGGAAGCGCTTTCACTGCAAGCTGCAGATTCCCTCCTAACAGCAAGCTTTAGGATAGGGTACTGAATTGTAACTTAACTGCGGCTAATAAGGCGATTTTGGCAAAGAGAATATCTCCCGCAGGGAAGCTGCTACCATCAAATGTTTGCCCTCATTAGACTCCCCTCTGGAAGCGCTTTCACTGCAAGCTGCAGATTCCCTCCTAACAGCAAGCTTTAGGATAGGGTACTGAATTGTAACTTAACTGCGGCTAATAAGGCGATTGGGAAAGAGAATATCTCCCGCAGGGAAGCTGCTACCATCAAATGTTTGCCCTCATTAGACTCCCCTCTGGAAGCGCTTTCACTGCAAGCTGCAGATTCCCTCCTAACAGCAAGCTTTAGGATAGGGTACTGAATTGTAACTTACTTTCGCCTAATAATGCGATTTTGGCAAAGAGAGTATCTCCCGCAGGGAAGCTGCTACCATCAAATCTTTGCCCTCCTTAGACTCCCCTCTGGAAGCGCTTTGACTGCAAGCTGCAGATTCCCTCCTAACAGCAAGCTTTAGGATAGTGTACTGAATTGTAACTTAACTGTGGCTAATAAGGCGATTTTGGGAAAGAGAATATCTCCCGCAGGGAAGCTGCTACCATCAAATGTTTGCCCTCATTAGACTCCCCTCTGGAAGCGCTTTCACTGCAAGCTGCAGATTCCCTCCTAACAGCAAGCTGTAGGATAGGGTACTAAATTGTAACTTAACTGCAGCTAATAAGGCGATTTTGTAAAAGAGAATATCCCCCGCAGGGAAGCTGCTACCATCAAATGTTTGCCCTCATTAGACTCCCCTCTGGAAGCGCTTTCACTGCAAGCTGCAGATTCCCTCCTAACAGCAAGCTTTAGGATAGGGTACTGAATTGTAACTTACTTTCGCCTAATAATGCGATTTTAGGAAAGAGACTATCTCCCGCAGGGAAGCTGCTACCATCAAATCTTTGCCCTCATTAGACTCTCCTCTGGAAGGGCTTTCACTGCAAGCTGCAGATTCCCTCCTAACGGCAAGCTTTAGGATAGGGTACTGAATTGTAACTTACTTTCGCCTAATAATGGAATTTCGCAAAGAGACTATCTCCCTCTGGGAAGCTGCTACCATCAAATGTTTGCACTCATTAGACTCCCCTCTAGAAGCGCTTTCACTGCAAGCTGCAGATTCCCTCCTAACAGCAAGCTTTAGGATAGGGTACTGAATTGTAACTTAACTGCGGCTAATAAGGCGATTGGGAAAGAGAATATCTCCCGCAGGGAAGCTGCTACCATCAAATGTTTGCCCTCATTAGACTCCCCTCTGGAAGCGCTTTCACTGCAAGCTGCAGATTCCCTCCTAACAGCAAGCTTTAGGATAGGGTACTGAATTGTAACTTACTTTCGCCTAATAATGCGATTTTGGCAAAGAGAGTATCTCCCGCAGGGAAGCTGCTACCATCAAATGTTTGCCCTCATTAGACTCCCCTCTGGAAGCGCTTTCACTGCAAGCTGCAGATTCCCTCCTAACAGCAAGCTTTAGGATAGTGTACTGAATTGTAACTTAACTGCGGCTAATAAGGCGATTTTGGGAAAGAGAATATCTCCTGCAGGGAAGCTGCTACCATCAAATGTTTGCCCTCATTAGACTCCCCTCTGGAAGCGCTTTCACTGCAAGCTGCAGATTCCCTCCTAACAGCAAGCTTTAGGATAGGGTACTGAATTGTAACTTAACTGCAGCTAATAAGGCGATTTTGTAAAAGAGAATATCTCCCGCAGGGAAGCTGCTACCATCAAATGTTTGCCCTCCTTAGACTCCCCATTGGAAGCGCTTTCACTGCAAGCTGCAGATTCCCTCCTAACAGCAAGCTTTAGGATAGGGTACTGAATTGTAACTTACTTTCGCCTAATAATGCGATTTTGGCAAAGAGAGTATCTCCCGCAGGGAAGCTGCTACCATCAAATGTTTGCCCTCATTAGACTCCCCTCTGGAAGCGCTTTCACTGCAAGCTGCAGATTCCCTCCCAACAGCAAGCTTTAGCATAGGGTACTGAATTGTAACTTAACTGCGGCTAATAATGATATTATGGCAAAGAGAATATCTCCCGCAGGGAAGCTGCTACCATCAAATGTTTGCCCTCGTTAGACTACCCTCTGGAAGCGCTTTCACTGCAAGCTGCAGATTCCCTCCTAACAGCAAGCTTTAGGATAGGGTACTGAATTGTAACTTACTTTCGCCTAATAATGCGATTTTGGCAAAGAGAGTATCTCCCGCAGGGAAGCTGCTACCATCAAATGTTTGCCCTCATTAGACTCCCCTTCGGAAGCGCTTTCACTGCAAGCTGCAGATTCCCTCCTAACAGCAAGCTTTAGGATAGGGTACTGAATTGTAACTTACTTTCGCCTAATAATGCGATTTTGGCAAAGAGAGTATCTCCCGCAGGGAAGCTGCTACCATCAAATGTTTGCCCTCATTAGACTCCCCTCTGGAAGCGCTTTCACTGCAAGCTGCAGATTCCCTCCTAACAGCAAGCTTTAGGATAGGGTACTGAATTGTAACTTAACTGCGGCTAATAAGGCGTAATTGGAAAAGAGAGTATCTCCCGCAGGGAAGCTGCTACCATCAAATGTTTGCCCTCATTAGACTCCCCTCTGGAAGCGCTTTCACTGCAAGCTGCAGATTCCCTCCTAACAGCAAGCTTTAGGATAGGGTACTGAATTGTAACTTACTTTCGCCTAATAATGCGATTTTGGCAAAGAGACTATCTCCCGCAGGGAAGCTGCTACCATCAAATGTTTGCCCTCATTAGACTCCCCTCTGGAAGCGCTTTCACTGCAAGCTGCAGATTCCCTCCTAACAGCAAGCTTTAGGATAGGGTACTGAATTGTAACTTACTTTCGCCTAATAAAGCGATTTTGGCAAAGAGAATATCTCCCGCAGGGAAGCTGCTACCATCAAATGTTTGCCCTCATTAGACTCCCCTCTGGAAGCGCTTTCACTGTAAGCTGCAGATTCCCTCCTAACAGCAAGCTTTAGGATAGGGTACTGAATTGTAACTTAATTTCGCCTAATAATGCGATTTTGGCAAAGAGAGTATCTCCCGCAGGGAAGCTGCTACCATCAAACGTTTGCCCTCGTTAGACTCCCCTCCGGAAGCGCTTTCACTGCAAGCTGCAGATTCCCTCCTAACAGCAAGCTTTAGGATAGGGTACTGAATTGTAACTTACTTTCGCATATTATTGCGATTCTGGCAAAGAGAATATCTCCCGCAGGGAAGCTGCTACCATCAAATGTTTGCCCTCATTAGACTCCCCTCTGGAAGCGCTTTCACTGCAAGCTGCAGATTCCCTCCTAACAGCAAGCTTTAGGATAGGGTACTGAATTGTAACTTAGTTTCGGCTAATAAGGCGATATTGGCAAAGAGAGTATCTCCCGCAGGGAAGCTGCTACCATCAAATGTTTGCCCTCATTAGACTCCCCTCTGGAAGCGCTTTCACTGCAAGCTGCAGATTCCCTCCTAACAGCAAGCTTTAGGATAGGGTACTGAATTGTAACTTACTTTCGCCTAATAATGCGATTTTGGCAAAGAGAGTATCTCCCGCAGGTAAGCTGCTACCATCAAATGTTTGCCCTCATTAGACTCCCCTCTGGAAGCGCTTTCACTGCAAGCTGCAGATTCCCTCCTAACAGCAAGCTTTAGGATAGGGTACTGAATTGTAACTTACTTTCGCCTAATAAAGTGATTTTGGCAAAGAGAATATCTCCCGCAGGGAAGCTGCTACCATCAAATGTTTGCCCTCATTAGACTCCCCTCTGGAAGCGCTTTCACTGTAAGCTGCAGATTCCCTCCTAACAGCAAGCTTTAGGATAGGGTACTGAATTGTAACTTAATTTCGCCTAATAATGCGATTTTGGCAAAGAGAGTATCTCCCGCAGGGAAGCTGCTATCATCAAACGTTTGCCCTCGTTAGACTCCCCTCCGGAAGCGCTTTCACTGCAAGCTGCAGATTCCCTCCTAACAGCAAGCTTTAGGATAGGGTACTGAATTGTAACTTACTTTCGCATATTATTGCGATTCTGGCAAAGAGAATATCTCCCGCAGGGAAGCTGCTACCATCAAATGTTTGCCCTCATTAGACTCCCCTCTGGAAGCGCTTTCACTGCAAGCTGCAGATTCCCTCCTAACAGCAAGCTTTAGGATAGGGTACTGAATTGTATCTTATCTGCGGCTAATAAGGAGATTTTGTCAAAGAGAATATCTCCCGCAGGGAAGCTGCTACCATCAAATCTTTGCCCTCATTAGACTCCCCTCTGGAAGCGCTTTCACTGCAAGCTGCAGATTCCCTCCTAACAGCAAGCTTTAGGATAGGGTACTGAATTGTAACTTACTTTCGCCTAATAATGCGATTTTGGCAAAGAGAATATCTCCCGCAGGGAAGCTGCTACCATCAAATGTTTGCCCTCATTAGACTCCCCTCTGGAAGCGCTTTCACTGCAAGCTGCAGATTCCCTCCTAACAGCAAGCTTTAGGATAGGGTACTGAATTGTAACTTATCTGAGGCTAATAAGGCGATTTTGGCAAAGAGAATATCTCCCGCTGGGAAGCTGCTACCATCAAATGTTTGCCCTCATTAGACTCCCCTCTGGAAGCGCTTTCACTGCAAGCTGCAGATTCCCTCCTAACAGCAAGCTTTAGGATAGGGTACTGAATTGTAACTTACTTTCGCCTAATAATGCGATTTTGGCAAAGAGAGTATCTCCCGCAGGGAAGCTGCTACCATCAAATGTTTGCCCTCCTTAGACTCCCCTCTGGAAGCGCTTTCACTGCAAGCTGCAGATTCCCTCCTAACAGCAAGCTTTAGGATAGGGTACTGAATTGTAACTTATCTGCGGCTAATAAGGAGATTTTGGCAAAGAGAATATCTCCCGCAGGGAAGCTGCTACCATCAAATCTTTGCCCTCATTAGACTCCCCTCTGGAAGCGCTTTCACTGCAAGCTGCAGATTCCCTCCTAACAGCAAGCTTTAGGATAGGGTCCTGAATTGTAACTTACTTTCGCCTAATAATGCGATTTTGGCAAAGAGAGTATCTCCCGCAGGGAAGCTGCTACCATCAAACTTTTGCCCTCGTTAGACTCCCCTCCGGAAGCGCTTTCACTGCAAGCTGCAGATTCCCTCCTAACAGCAAGCTTTAGGATAGGGTACTGAATTGAAACTTACTTTCGCATAATATTGCGATTTTGGCAAAGAGAGTATCTCCCGCAGGGAAGCTGCTAACATCAAATGTTTGCCCTCATTAGACTCCCCTCTGGAAGCGCTTTCACTGCAAGCTGCAGATTCCCTCCTAACAGCAAGCTTTAGGATAGGGTACTGAATTGTAACTTATCTGAGGCTAATAAGGCGATTTTGGCAAAGAGAATATCTCCCGCAGGGAAGCTGCTACCATCAAATGTTTGCCCTCATTAGACTCCCCTCTGGAAGCGCTTTCACTGCAAGCTGCAGATTCCCTCCTAACAGCAAGCTTTAGGATAGGGTACTGAATTGTAACTTACTTTCGCCTAATAATGCGATTTTGGCAAAGAGAGTATCTCCCGCAGGGAAGCTGCTACCATCAAATGTTTGCCCTCATTAGACTACCCTGTGGAATCGCTTTCACTGCAAGCTGCAGATTCCCTCCTAACAGCAAGCTTTAGGATAGGGTACTGAATTGTAACTTACTTTCGCCTAATAATGCAATTTTTGCAAAGAGAGTATCTCCCGCAGGGAAGCTGCTACCATCAAATATTTGCCCTCATTAGACTCCCCTCTGGAAGCGCTTTCACTGCAAGCTGCAGATTCCCTCCTAACAGCAAGCTTTAGGATAGGGTACTGAATTGTAACTTAACTGCGGCTAATAAGGCAAAATTGGAAAAGAGATTATCTCCCGCAGGGAAGCTGCTACCATCAAATGTTTGCCCTCGTTAGACTCCCCTCTGGAAGCGCTTTCACTGCAAGCTGCAGATTCCCTCCTAACAGCAAGCTTTAGGATAGGGTACTGAATTGTAACTTACTTTCGCCTAATAATGCGATTTCTGCAAAGAGAGTATCTCCCGCAGGGAAGCTGCTACCATCAAATGTTTGCCCTCGTTAGACTCCCCTCTGGAAGCGCTTTCACTGCAAGCTGCAGATTCCCTCCTAACAGCAAGCTTTAGGATAGGGTACTGAATTGAACCTTACTTTCGCATAATAATGCGATTTTGGCAAAGAGAGTATCTCCCGCAGGGAAGCTGCTACCATCAAATGTTTGCCCTCATTAGACTCCCCTCTGGAAGCGCTTTCACTGCAAGCTGCAGATTCCCTCCTAACAGCAAGCTTTAGGATAGGGTACTGAATTGTAACTTACTTTCGCATAATAATGCGATTTTGGCAAAGAGAGTATCTCCCGCAGGGAATCTGCTACCATCAAATGTTTGCCCTCCTTAGACTCCCCTCTGGAAGCGCTTTCACTGCAAGCTGCAG
The DNA here is from genome assembly GCF_032191515.1 of Phaenicophaeus curvirostris. NCBI lineage: Eukaryota > Metazoa > Chordata > Aves > Cuculiformes > Cuculidae > Phaenicophaeus > Phaenicophaeus curvirostris. Next base: position 58,671 of record NW_027206850.1, read on the forward strand.
ATTCCCTCCTAACAGCAAGCTTTAGGATAGGGTACTGAATTGTAACTTACTTTCGCCTAATAATGCGATTTTGGCAAAGAGAGTATCTCCCGCAGGGAAGCTGCTACCATCAAATGTTTGTCCTCGTTATACTCCCCTCTGGAAGCGCTTTCACTGCAAGCTGCAGATTCCCTCCTAACAGCAAGCTTTAGGATAGTGTACTGAATTGAAGCTTACTTTCGCATAATAATGCGATTTTGGCAAAGAGAGTATCTCCCGCAGGGAAGCTGCTACCATCAAATGTTTGCCCTCATTAGACTCCCCTCTGGAAGCGCTTTGACTGCAAGCTGCAGATTCCCTCCTAACAGCAAGCTTTAGGATAGGGTACTGAATTGTAACTTATCTGCGGCTAATAAGGAGATTTTGGCAAAGAGAATATCTCCCGCAGGGAAGCTGCTACCATCAAATCTTTGCCCTCATTAGACTCCCCTCTGGAAGCGCTTTCACTGCAAGCTGCAGATTCCCTCCTAACAGCAAGCTTTAGGATAGGGTACTGAATTGTAACTTACTTTCGCCTAATAATGCGATTTCTGCAAAGAGAGTATCTCCCGCAGGGAAGCTGCTACCATCAAATGTTTGCCCTCGTTAGACTCCCCTCTGGAAGCGCTTTCACTGCAAGCTGCAGATTCCCTCCTAACAGCAAGCTTTAGGATAGGGTACTGAATTGAACCTTACTTTCGCATAATAATGCGATTTTGGCAAAGAGAGTATCTCCCGCAGGGAAGCTGCTACCATCAAATGTTTGCCCTCATTAGACTCCCCTCTGGAAGCGCTTTCACTGCAAGCTGCAGATTCCCTCCTAACAGCAAGCTTTAGGATAGGGTACTGAATTGTAACTTACTTTCGCATAATAATGCGATTTTGGCAAAGAGAGTATCTCCCGCAGGGAATCTGCTACCATCAAATGTTTGCCCTCCTTAGACTCCCCTCTGGAAGCGCTTTCACTGCAAGCTGCAGATTCCCTCCTAACAGCAAGCTTTAGGATAGGGTACTGAATTGTAACTTACTTTCGCCTAATAATGCGATTTTGGCAAAGAAAGTATCTCCCGCAGGGAAGCTGCTACCATCAAATCTTTGCCCTCATTAGACTCCCCTCTGGAAGCGCTTTCACTGCAAGCTGCAGATTCCCTCCTAACAGCAAGCTTTAGGATAGGGTACTGAATTGTAACTTACTTTCGCCTAATAATGCGATTTTGGCAAAGAGAGTATCTCCCGCAGGGAAGCTGCTACCATCAAATGTTTGTCCTCGTTATACTCCCCTCTGGAAGCGCTTTCACTGCAAGCTGCAGATTCCCTCCTAACAGCAAGCTTTAGGATAGTGTACTGAATTGAAGCTTACTTTCGCATAATAATGCGATTTTGGCAAAGAGAGTATCTCCCGCAGGGAAGCTGCTACCATCAAATGTTTGCCCTCATTAGACTCCCCTCTGGAAGCGCTTTGACTGCAAGCTGCAGATTCCCTCCTAACAGCAAGCTTTAGGATAGGGTACTGAATTGTAACTTATCTGCGGCTAATAAGGAGATTTTGGCAAAGAGAATATCTCCCGCAGGGAAGCTGCTACCATCAAATCTTTGCCCTCATTAGACTCCCCTCTGGAAGCGCTTTCACTGCAAGCTGCAGATTCCCTCCTAACAGCAAGCTTTAGGATAGTGTCCTGAATTGTAACTTACTTTCGCGTAATAATGCGATTTTGGCAAAGAGAGTATCTCCCGCAGGGAAGCTGCTACCATCAAACTTTTGCCCTCGTTAGACTCCCCTTTGGAAGCGCTTTCACTGCAAGCTGCAGATTCCCTCCTAACAGCAAGCTTTAGGATAGGGTACTGAATTGAAACTTACTTTCGCATAATATTGCGATTTTGGCAAAGAGAGTATCTCCCGCAGGGAAGCTGCTAACATCAAATGTTTGCCCTCATTAGACTCCCCTCTGGAAGCGCTTTCACTGCAAGCTGCAGATTCCCTCCTAACAGCAAGCTTTAGGATAGGGTACTGAATTGTAACTTATCTGAGGCTAATAAGGCGATTTTGGCAAACAGAGTATCTCCCGCAGGGAAGCTGCTACCATCAAATGTTTGCCCTCATTAGACTCCCCTCTGGAAGCGCTTTCACTGCAAGCTGCAGATTCCCTCCTAACAGCAAGCTTTAGGATAGGGTACTGAATTGTAACTTACTTTCGCCTAATAATGCGATTTTGGCAAAGAGAGTATCTCCCGCAGGGAAGCTGCTACCATCAAATGTTTGCCCTCATTAGACTACCCTGTGGAATCGCTTTCACTGCAAGCTGCAGATTCCCTCCTAACAGCAAGCTTTAGGATAGGGTACTGAATTGTAACTTACTTTCGCCTAATAATGCAATTTTTGCAAAGAGAGTATCTCCCGCAGGGAAGCTGCTACCATCAAATATTTGCCCTCATTAGACTCCCCTCTGGAAGCGCTTTCACTGCAAGCTGCAGATTCCCTCCTAACAGCAAGCTTTAGGATAGGGTACTGAATTGTAACTTAACTGCGGCTAATAAGGCAAAATTGGAAAAGAGATTATCTCCCGCAGGGAAGCTGCTACCATCAAATGTTTGCCCTCGTTAGACTCCCCTCTGGAAGCGCTTTCACTGCAAGCTGCAGATTCCCTCCTAACAGCAAGCTTTAGGATAGGGTACTGAATTGTAACTTACTTTCGCCTAATAATGCGATTTCTGCAAAGAGAGTATCTCCCGCAGGGAAGCTGCTACCATCAAATGTTTGCCCTCGTTAGACTCCCCTCTGGAAGCGCTTTCACTGCAAGCTGCAGATTCCCTCCTAACAGCAAGCTTTAGGATAGGGTACTGAATTGAACCTTACTTTCGCATAATAATGCGATTTTGGCAAAGAGAGTATCTCCCGCAGGGAAGCTGCTACCATCAAATGTTTGCCCTCATTAGACTCCCCTCTGGAAGCGCTTTCACTGCAAGCTGCAGATTCCCTCCTAACAGCAAGCTTTAGGATAGGGTACTGAATTGTAACTTACTTTCGCCTAATAATGCGATTTTGGCAAAGAGAGTATCTCCCGCAGGGAAGCTGCTACCATCAAATCTTTGCCCTCATTAGACTCCCCTCTGGAAGCGCTTTCACTGCAAGCTGCAGATTCCCTCCTAACAGCAAGCTTTAGCATAGGGTACTGAATTGTAACTTACTTTCGCCTAATAATGCGATTTTGGCAAAGAGACTATCTCCCGCAGGGAAGCTGCTACCATCAAATGTTTGTCCTCGTTATACTCCCCTCTGGAAGCGCTTTCACTGCAAGCTGCAGATTCCCTCCTAACAGCAAGCTTTAGGATAGTGTACTGAATTGTATCTTACTTTCGCATAATAATGCGATTTTGGCAAAGAGACTATCTCCCGCAGGGAAGCTGCTACCATCAAATGTTTGCCCTCATTAGACTCCCCTCTGGAAGCGCTTTGACTGCAAGCTGCAGATTCCCTCCTAACAGCAAGCTTTAGGATAGGGTACTGAATTGTAACTTAACTGCGGCTAATAAGGCGATTTTGGAAAAGAGAGTATCTCCCGCAGGGAAGCTGCTACCATCAAATGTTTGCCCTCATTAGACTCCCCTCTGGAAGCGCTTTCACTGCAAGCTGCAGATTCCCTCCTAACAGCAAGCTTTAGCATAGGGTACTGAATTGTAACTTATCTGCGGCTAATAATGATATTTTGGCAAAGAGAATATCTCCCGCAGGGAAGCTGCTACCATCAAATGTTTGCCCTCCTTAGACTCCCCTCTGGAAGCGCTTTCACTGCAAGCTGCAGATTCCCTCCTAACAGCAAGCTTTAGGATAGGGTACTGAATTGTACCTTACTTTCGCCTAATAATGCGATTTTGGCAAAGAGAATATCTCCCGCAGGGAAGCTGCTACCATCAAATGTTTGCCCTCATTAGACTCCCCTCTGGAAGCGCTTTGACTGCAAGCTGCAGATTCCCTCCTAACAGCAAGCTTTAGGATAGGGTACTGAATTGTAACTTATTTGCGGCTAATAAGGCGATTTTGGGAAAGAGAATATCTCCCGCAGGGAAGCTGCTACCATCAAATGTTTGCCCTCATTAGACTCCCCTGTGGAAGCGCTTTCACTGCAAGCTGCAGATTCCTTCCTAACAGCAAGTTTTAGGATAGGGTACAGAATTGTAACTTACTTTCGCCTAATAATGCGATTTTGGAAAAGAGACTATCTCCCGCAGGGAAGCTGCTACCATCAAATGTTTGCCCTCATTAGACTCCCCTCTGGAAGCGCTTTCACTGCAAGCTGCAGATTCCCTCCTAACAGCAAGCTTTAGGATAGGGTACTGAATTGTAACTTACTTTCGCCTAATAATGCGATTTTGGCAAAGAGACTATCTCCCGCAGGGAAGCTGCTACCATCAAATGTTTGCCCTCATTAGACTCCCCTCTGGAAGCGCTTTCACTGCAAGCTTCAGATTCCCTCCTAACAGCAAGCTTTAGGATAAGGTACTGAATTGTAACTTACTTTCGCCTAATAATGCGATTTTGGCAAAGAGAGTATCACCCGCAGGGAAGCTGCTACCATCAAATGTTTGCCCTCGTTAGACTACCCTCTGGAAGCGCATTCACTGCAAGCTGCAGATTCCCTCCTAACAGCAAGCTTTAGGATAGGGTACTGAATTGTAACTTACTTTCGCCTAATAATGCGATTTTGGCAAAGAGATTATCTCCCGCAGGGAAGCTGCTACCATCAAATGTTTGCCCTCATTAGACTCCCCTCTGGAAGCGCTTTCACTGCAAGCTGCAGATTCCCTCCTAACAGCAAGCTTTAGGATAGGGTACTGAATTGTAACTTACTTTCGCCTAATAAGGCGATTTTGGCAAACAGAGTATCTCCCGCAGGGAAGCTGCTACCATCAAATATTTGCCCTCATTAGACTCCCCTCTGGAAGCGCTTTCACTGCAAGCTGCAGATTCCCTCCTAACAGCAAGCTTTAGGATGGTGTACTGAATTGTAACTTACTTTCGCCTAATAATGCGATTTTAGCAAAGAGACTTTCTCCCGCAGGGAAGCTGCTACCATCAAATGTTTGCCCTCATTAGACTCCCCTCTGGAAGCGCTTTCACTGCAAGCTGCAGATTCCCTCCTAACAGCAAGCTTTAGGGTAGGGTACTGAATTGTAACTTAACTGCGGCTTATAAGGCGATTATGGCAAAGAGAGTATCTTCCGCAGGGAAGCTGCTACCATCAAATGTTTGCCCTCGTTAGACTACCCTCTGGAAACGCATTCACTTCAAGCTGCAGATTCCCTCCTAACAGCAAGCTTTAGGATAGGGTACTGAATTGTAACTTACTTTCGTCTAATAATGCGATTTTGGAAAAGAGACTATCTCCCGCAGGGAAGCTGCTACCATCAAATGTTTGCCCTCATTAGACTCCCCTCTGGAAGCGCTTTCACTGCAAGCTGCAGATTCCCTCCTAACAGCAAGCTTTAGGATAGGGTACTGAATTGTAACTTACTTTCGCCTAATAATGCGATTTTGGCAAAGAGAGTATCACCCGCAGGGAAGCTGCTAACATCAAATGTTTGCCCTCATTAGACTCCCCTCTGGAAGCGCTTTCACTGCAAGCTGCAGATTCCCTCCTAACAGCAAGCTTTAGGATAGGGTACTGAATTGTAACTTAACTGCGGCTAATAAGGCGATTATGGCAAAGAGAATATCTCCCGCAGGGAAGCTGCTACCATCAAATATTTGCCCTCATTAGACTCCCCTCTGGAAGCGCTTTCACTGCAAGCTGCAGATTCCCTCCTAACAGCAAGCTTTAGGATAGGGTACTGAATTGTAACTTACTTTCGCCTAATAATGCGATTTTGGCAAAGAGAATATCTCCCGCAGGGAAGCTGCTACCATCAAATGTTTGCCCTCATTAGACACCCCTCTGGAAGCGCTTTCACTGCAAGCTGCAGATTCCCTCCTAACAGCAAGCTTTAGGATAGGGTACTGAATTGTAACTTACTTTCGCCTAATAATGCGATTTTGGCAAAGAGACTATCTCCCGCAGGGAAGCTGCTTCCATCAAATGTTTGCCCTCATTAGACTCCCCTCTGGAAGCGCTTTCACTGCAAGCTGCAGATTCCCTCCTAACAGCAAGCTTTAGGATAGGGTACTGAATTGTAACTTACTTTCGCATAATAATGCGATTTTGGAAAAGAGACTATCTCCCGCAGGGAAGCTGCTACCATCAAATGTTTGCCCTCGTTAGACTGGCCTCTGGAAGCGCATTCACTTCAAGCTGCAGATTCCCTCCTAACAGCAAGCTTGAGGATAGGGTACTTAATTGTAACTTACTTTCGCCTAATAATGCGATTTTGGAAAAGAGACTATCTCCCGCAGGGAAGCTGCTACCATCAAATGTTTGCCCTCATTAGACTACCCTGTGGAAGCGCTTTCACTGCAAGGTGCAGATTCCCTCCTAACAGCAAGCTTTAGGATAGGGTCCTGAATTGTAACTTACTTTCGCATAATAATGCGATTTTGGCAAAGAGAGTATCTCCCGCAGGGAAGCTGCTACCATCAAATGTTTGCCCTCATTAGACTCCCCTCTGGAAGCGCTTTCACTGCAAGCTGCAGATTCCCTCCTAACAGCAAGCTTTAGGATAGGGTACTGAATTGTAACTTACTTTCGCCTAATAATGCGATTTTGGCAAAGAGAGTATCTCCCGCAGGGAAGCTGCTACCATCAAATGTTTGCCCTCATTAGACTCCCCTCTGGAAGCGCTTTCACTGCAAGCTGCAGATTCCCTCCTAACAGCAAGCTTTAGGATAGGGTACTGAATTGTAACTTAACTGCGGCTAATAAGGCGATTTTGGCAAAGAGAATATCCCCGCAGAGAAGCTGCTACCATCAAATGCTTCCCCTCATTAGACTCCCCTCTGGAAGCGCTTTCACTGCAAGCTGCAGATTCCCTCCTAACAGCAAGCTTTAGGATAAAGTACTGAATTGTAACTTACTTTCGCCTAATAATGCGATTTTGGCGGAGAGAGTATCTCCCGCAGGGAAGCTGCTACCATCAAATGTTTGCCCTCATTAGACTCCCCTCTGGAAGCGCTTTCACTGCAAGCTGCAGATTCCCTCCTAACAGCAAGCTTTAGGATAGGGTACTGAATTGTAACTTATCTGCGGCTAATAAGGCGATTTTGGGAAAGAGAATATCTCCCGCAGGGAAGCTGCTACCATCAAATGTTTGCCCTCATTAGACTCCCCTCTGGAAGCGCTTTCACTGCAAGCTGCAGATTCCCTCCTAACAGCAAGCTTTAGCATAGGGTACTGAATTGTAACTTAACTGCGGCTAATAATGATATTTTGGCAAAGAGAATATCTCCCGCAGGGAAGCTGCTACCATCAAATGTTTGCCATCGTTAGACTACCCTCTGGAAGCGCTTTCACTGCAAGCTGCAGATTCCCTCCTAACAGCAAGCTTTAGGATAGGGTACTGAATTGTATCTTAACTGCGGCTAATAAGGCGATTTTGGGAAAGAGAATATCTCCCGCAGGGAAGTTGCTACTATCAAATGTTTGCCCTCATTAGACTCCCCTCTGGAAGCGCTTTGACTGCAAGCTGCAGATTCCCTCCTAACAGCAAGCTTTAGGATAGGGTACTGACTTGTAACTTAACTGCGGCTCATAAGGCGATTTTGGCAAAGAGAGTATCTCCCGCAGGGAAGCTGCTACCATCAAATGTTTGCCCTCCTTACACTCCCCTCTGGAAGCGCTTTCACTGCAAGCTGCAGATTCCCTCCTAACAGCAAGCTTTAGGATAGGGTACTGAATTGTAACTTACTTTCGCCTAATAATGCGATTTTGGCAAAGAGAGTATCTCCCGCAGGGAAGCTGCTACCATCAAATGTTTGCCCTCATTAGACTCCCCTCTGGAAGCGCTTTCACTGCAAGCTGCAGATTCCCTCCTAACAGCAAGCTTTAGCATAGGGTACTGAATTGTAACTTAACTGCGGCTAATAATGATATTTTGGCAAAGAGAATATCTCCCGCAGGGAAGCTGCTACCATCAAATGTTTGCCCTCGTTAGACTACCCTCTGGAAGCGCTTTCACTGCAAGCTGCAGATTCCCTCCTAACAGCAAGCTTTAGGATAGGGTACTGAATTGTAACTTAACTGCGGCTAATAAGGCGATTTTGGCAAAGACAATATCTCCCGCAGGGAAGCTGTTACCATCAAATATTTGCCCTCATTAGACTCCCCTCTGGAAGCGCTTTCACTGCAAGCTACAGATTCCCTCCTAACAGCAAGCTGTAGGACAGTGTACTGAATTGTAACTTAACTGCGGGTAATAATGCGATTTTGGCAAAGAGAGTATCTCCCGCAGGGAAGCTGTTACCATCAAATGTTTGCCCTCATTAGACTCCCCTCTGGAAGCGCTTTCACTGCAAGCTTCAGATTCCCTCCTAACAGCAAGTTTTAGGATAGGGTACTGAATTGTAACTTACTTTCGCATAATAATGCGATTTTGGCAAAGAGACTATCTCCCGCAGGGAAGCTGCTACCATCAAATGTTTGCCCTCATTAGACTCCCCTCTGGAAGTGCTTTCACTGCAAGCTGCAGAATCCCTCCTAACAGCAAGCTTTAGGATAAGGTACTGAATTGAAACTTACTTTCGCCTAATAATGCGATTTTGGCAAAGAGAGTATCTCCCGCAGGGAAGCTGCTACCATCAAATGTTTGCCCTCATTAGACTCCCCTCTGGAAGTGCTTTCACTGCAAGCTGCAGATTCCCTCCTAACAGCAAGCTTTAGGATAGGGTACTGAATTGTAACTTACTTTCGCCTAATAATGCGATTTTGGCAAAGAGACTATCTCCCGCAGGGAAGCTGCTTCCATCAAATGTTTGCCCTCGTTAGACTCCCCTCTGGAAGCGCTTTCACTGCAAGCTGCAGATTCCCTCCTAACAGCAAGCTTTAGGATAGGGTACTGAATTGTAACTTACTTTCGCATAATAATGCGATTTTGGAAAAGAGACTATCTCCCGCAGGGAAGCTGCCACCATCAAATGTTTGCCCTCATTAGACTCCCCTCTGGAAGCGCTTTCACTGCAAGCTGCAGATTCCCTCCTAACAGCAAGCTTTAGGATAGGGTACTGAATTGTAACTTAACTGCGGCTAATAATGCGATTTTGGCAAAGAGAGTATCTCCCGCAGGGAAGCTGCTACCATCAAATGTTTGCCCTCATTAGACTCCCCTCTGGAAGCGCTTTCACTGCAAGCTGCAGATTCCCTCCTAACAGCAAGCTTTAGGATAGTGTACTGAATTGTAACTTACTTTCGCCTAATAATGCGATTTTGGCAAAGAGAGTATCTCCCGCAGGGAAGCTGCTACCATCAAATGTTTGCCCTCATTAGACTCCCCTCTGGAAGCGCTTTCACTGCAAGCTTCAGATTCCCTCCTAACAGCAAGCTTTAGGATAAGGTACTGAATTGTAACTTACTTTCGCCTAATAATGCGATTTTGACAAAGAGAGTATCTCCCGCAGGGAAGCTGCTACCATCAAATCTTTGCCCTCATTAGACTCCCCTCTGGAAGCGCTTTCACTGCAAGCTGCAGATTCCCTCCTAACAGCAAGCTTTAGGATAGGGTACTGAATTGTAACTTACTTTCGCCTAATAATGCGATTTTGGCAAAGAGAGTATCTCCCGCAGGAAAGCTGCTACCATCAAATCTTTGCCCTCATTAGACTCCCCTCTGGAAGCGCTTTCACTGCAAGCTGCAGATTCCCTCCTAACAGCAAGCTGTAGGACAGTGTACTGAATTGTAACTTAACTGCGGCTAATAAGGCGATTTTGGCAAAGAGAGTATCACCCGCAGGGAAGCTGCTACCATCAAATGCTTGCCCTCATTAGACTCCCCTCCGGAAGCGCTTTCACTGCAAGCTGCAGATTCCCTCCTAACAGCAAGCTGTAGGACAGTGTACTGAATTGTAACTTAACTGCGGCTAATAAGGCGATTTTGGCAAAGAGAATATCTCCCGCAGGGAAGCTGCTACCATCAAATGTTTGTCCTCATTAGACTCCCCTCTGGAAGCGCTTTCACTGCAAGCTGCAGATTCCCTCCTAACAGCAAGCTTTAGGATAGGGTACTGAATTGTAACTTACTTTCGCCTAATAATGCGATTTTGGCAAGGAGAGTATCTCCCGCAGAGAAGCTGTTACCATCAAATGTTTGCCCTCGTTAGACTACCCTCTGGAAGCGCTTTCACTGCAAGCTGCAGATTCCCTCCTAACAGCAAGCTTTAGGATAGGGTACTGAATTGTAACTTACTTTCGCCTAATAATGCGATTTTGGCAAAGAGAGTATCTCCCGCAGGGAAGCTGCTACCATCAAATATTGCCCTCATTAGACTCCCCTCTGGAAGCGCTTTCACTGCAAGCTGCAGATTCCCTCCTAACAGCAAGCTTTAGGATAGGGTACTAAATTGTAACTTAACTGCGGATAATAAGGCGATTTTGGCAAAGACAATATCTCCCGCAGGGAAGCTGTTACCATCAAATATTTGCCCTCATTAGACTCCCCTCTGGAAGCGCTTTCACTGCAAGCTGCAGATTCCCTCCTAACAGCAAGCTTTAGGATAGGGTACTGAATTGTAACTTACTTTCGCCTAATAATGCGATTTTGACAAAGAGAGTATCTCCCGCAGGGAAGCTGCTACCATCAAATGTTTGCCCTCATTAGACTACCCTGTGGAAGCGCTTTCACTGCAAGCTGCAGATTCCCTCCTAACAGCAAGCTTTAGGATAGGGTACTGAATTGTAACTTACTTTCGCCTAATAATGCGATTTTGGCAAAGAGACTATCTCCCGCAGGGAAGCTGCTAACATCAAATCTTTGCCCTCATTAGACTCCCCTCTGGAAGCGCTTTCACTGCAAGCTGCAGATTCCCTCCTAACAGCAAGCTTTAGGATAGGGTACTGAATTGTAACTTACTTTCGCCTAATAATGCGATTTTGGCAAAGAGAGTATCTCCCGCAGGGAAGCTGCTACCATCAAATATTTGCCCTCATTAGACTCCCCTCTGGAAGCACTTTCACTGCAAGCTGCAGATTCCCTCCTAACAGCAAGCTTTAGTATAGTGTACTGAATTGTAAGTTAAATGCGGGTAATAAGGCGATTTTGGCAAAGAGAATATCTCCCGCAGGGAAGCTGTTACCATCAAATATTTGCCCTCATTAGACTCCCCTCTGGAAGCGCTTTCACTGCAAGCTGCAGATTCCCTCCTAACAGCAAGCTTTAGGATAGGGTACTGAATTGTAACTTACTTTCGCGTAATAATGCGATTTTGGCAAAGAGAGTATCACCCGCAGGGAAGCTGCTACCATCAAATGTTTGCCCTCATTAGACTCCCCTCCGGAAGCGCTTTCACTGCAAGCTGCAGATTCCCTCCTAACGGCAAGCTGTAGGACAGTGTACTGAATTGTAACTTAACTGCGGCTAATAAGGCGATTTTGGCAAAGAGAATATCTCCCGCAGGGAAGCTGCTACCATCAAATGTTTGTCCTCATTAGACTCCCCTCTGGAAGCGCTTTCACTGCAAGCTGCAGATTCCCTCCTAACAGCAAGCTTTAGGATAGGGTACTGAATTGTAACTTACTTTCGCCTAATAATGCGATTTTGGCAAGGAGAGTATCTCCCGCAGAGAAGCTGTTACCATCAAATGTTTGCCCTCGTTAGACTACCCTCTGGAAGCGCATTCACTGCAAGCTGCAGATTCCCTCCTAACAGCAAGCTTTAGGATAGGTACTGAATTGTAACTTACTTTCGCCTAATAATGCGATTTCGGCAAAGAGAGTATCTCCCGCAGGGAAGCTGCTACCATCAAATGTTTGCCCTCGTTAGACTACCCTGTGAAAGCGCATTCACTTCAAGCTGCAGATTCCCTCCTAACAGCAAGCTTTAGGATAGGGTACTGAATTGTAACTTACTTTCGCCTAATAATGCGATTTTTGCAAAGAGAGTATCTCCCGCAGGGAAGCTGCTACCATCAAATATTGCCCTCATTAGACTCCCCTCTGGAAGCGCTTTCACTGCAAGCTGCAGATTCCCTCCTAACAGCAAGCTTTAGGATAGGGTACTAAATTGTAACTTAACTGCGGATAATAAGGCGATTTTGGCAAAGACAATATCTCCCGCAGGGAAGCTGTTACCATCAAATATTTGCCCTCATTAGACTCCCCTCTGGAAGCGCTTTCACTGCAAGCTGCAGATTCCCTCCTAACAGCAAGCTTTAGGATAGGGTACTGAATTGTAACTTACTTTCGCCTAATAATGCGATTTTGGCAAAGAGATTATCTCCCGCAGGGAAGCTGCTACCATCAAATGTTTGCCCTCATTAGACTACCCTGTGGAATCGCTTTCACTGCAAGCTGCAGATTCCCTCCTAACAGCAAGCTTTAGCATAGGGTACTGAATTGTAACTTACTTTCGCCTAATAATGCGATTTTGGCAAAGAGAGTATCTCCCGCAGGGAAGCTGCTACCATCAAATGTTTGCCCTCATTAGACTCCCCTCTGGAAGCGCTTTCACTGCAAGCTGCAGATTCCCTCCTAACAGCAAGCTTTAGGGCAGGGTACTGAATTGTAACTTAACTGCGGCTTATAAGGCGATTATGGCAAAGAGAGTATCTCCCGCAGGGAAGCTGCTACCATCAAATGTTTGCCCTCGTTAGACTACCCTCTGGAAGCGCATTCACTTCAAGCTGCAGATTCCCTCCTAACAGCAAGCTTTAGGATAGGGTACTGAATTGTAACTTAACTGCGGCTTATAAGGCGATTATGGCAAAGAGAGTATCTCCCGCAGGGAAGCTGCTACCATCAAATGTTTGCCCTCGTTAGACTACCCTCTGGAAGCGCATTCACTTCAAGCTGCAGATTCCCTCCTAACAGCAAGCTTTAGGATAGGGTACTGAATTGTAACTTACTTTCGCCTAATAATGCGATTTTGGAAAAGAGAGTATCTCCCGCAGGGAAGCTGCTACCATCAAATGTTTGCCCTCCTTAGACTCCCCTCTGGAAGCGCTTTCACTGCAAGCTGCAGATTCCCTCCTAACAGCAAGCTTTAGGATAGGGTACTGAATTGTAACTTAACTGCGGCTAATAAGGCGATTCTGGCAAAGAGAATATCTCCCGCAGGGAAGCTGCTACCATCAAATATTTGCCCTCATTAGACTCCCCTCTGGAAGCGCTTTCACTGCAAGCTGCAGATTCCCTCCTAACAGCAAGCTTTAGCATAGGGTACTGAATTGTAACTTAACTGCGGCTAATAAGGCGATTTTGGGAAAGAGAATATCTCCCGCAGGGAAGTTGCTACTATCAAATGTTTGCCCTCATTAGACTCCCCTCTGGAAGCGCTTTCACTGCAAGCTGCAGATTCCCTCCTAACAGCAAGCTTTAGGATAGGGTACTGAATTGTAACTTACTTTCGCCTAATAATGGGATTTTGGCAAAGAGAGTATCTCCCGCAGGGAAGCTGCTACCATCAAATGTTTGCCCTCATTAGACTCCCCTCTGGAAGCGCTTTCACTGCAAGCTGCAGATTCCCTCCTAACAGCAAGCTTTAGGATAGGGTACTGAATTGTAACTTACTTTCGCCTAATAATGCGATTTTGGCAAAAAGAGTATCTCCCGCAGAGAAGCTGTTACCATCAAATGTTTGCCCTCGTTAGACTCCCCTCTGTAAGCGCTTTCACTGCAACCTGCAGATTCCCTCCTAACAGCAAGCTTTAGGATAGGGTACTGAATTGTAACTTACTTTCGCCTAATAAGGCGATTTTGGCAAAGAGAGTATCTCCCGCAGGGAAGCTGCTACCATCAAATGTTTGCCCTCGTTAGACTACCCTGTGAAAGCGCATTCACTTCAAGCTGCAGATTCCCTCCTAACAGCAAGCTTTAGGATAGGGTACTGAATTGTAACTTACTTTCGCCTAATAATGCGATTTTTGCAAAGAGAGTATCTCCTGCAGGGAAGCTGCTACCATCAAATGTTTGCCCTCATTAGACTCCCCTCTGGAAGCGCTTTCACTGCAAGCTGCAGATTCCCTCTTAACAGCAAGCTTTAGGATAGGGTACTGAATTGTAACTTACTTTCGCCTAATAATGGGATTTTGGCAAAGAGAGTATCTCCCGCAGGGAAGCTGCTACCATCAAATATTGCCCTCATTAGACTCCCCTCTGGAAGAGCTTTCACTGCAAGCTGCAGATTCCCTCCTAACCGCAAGCTTTAGGATAGGGTACTAAATTGTAACTTAACTGCGGCTAATAAGGCGATATTGGCAAAGACAATATCTCCCGCAGGGAAGCTGTTACCATCAAATATTTGCCCTCATTAGACTCCCCTCTGGAAGCGCTTTCACTGCAAGCTGCAGATTCCCTCCTAACAGCAAGCTGTAGGACAGTGTACTGAATTGTAACTTAACTGCGGGTAATAATGCGATTTTGGCAAAGAGAGTATCTCCCGCAGGGAAGCTGTTACCATCAAATGTTTGCCCTCATTAGACTCCCCTCTGGAAGCGCTTTCACTGCAAGCTTCAGATTCCCTCCTAACAGCAAGCTTTAGGATAGGGTACTGAATTGTAACTTACTTTCGCATAATAATGCGATTTTGGCAAAGAGACTATCTCCCGCAGGGAAGCTGCTAACATCAAATGTTTGCCCTCATTAGACTCCCCTCTGGAAGTGCTTTCACTGCAAGCTGCAGAATCCCTCCTAACAGCAAGCTTTAGGATAAGGTACTGAATTGAAAATTACTTTCGCATAATAATGCGATTTTGGCAAAGAGAGTATCTCCCGCAGGGAAGCTGCTACCATCAAATGTTTGCCCTCATTAGACTCCCCTCTGGAAGTGCTTTCACTGCAAGCTGCAGATTCCCTCCTAACAGCAAGCTTTAGGATAGGGTACTGAATTGTAACTTACTTTCGCCTAATAATGCGATTTTGGCAAAGAGACTATCTCCCGCAGGGAAGCTGCTTCCATCAAATGTTTGCCCTCGTTAGACTCCCCTCTGGAAGCGCTTTCACTGCAAGCTGCAGATTCCCTCCTAACAGCAAGCTTTAGGATAGGGTACTGAATTGTAACTTAGTTTCGCCTAATAATGCGATTTTGGAAAAGAGACTATCTCCCGCAGGGAAGCTGCGACCATCAAATGTTTGCCCTCATTAGACTCCCCTCTGGAAGCGCTTTCACTGCAAGCTGCAGATTCCCTCCTAACAGCAAGCTTTAGGATAGGGTACTGAATTGTAACTTAACTGCGGCTAATAATGCGATTTTGGCAAAGAGAGTATCTCCCGCAGGGAAGCTGCTACCATCAAATGTTTGCCCTCATTAGACTCCCCTCTGGAAGCGCTTTCACTGCAAGCTGCAGATTCCCTCCTAACAGCAAGCTTTAGGATAGTGTACTGAATTGTAACTTACTTTCGCCTAATAATGCGATTTTGGCAAAGAGAGTATCTCCCGCAGGGAAGCTGCTACCATCAAATGTTTGCCCTCATTAGACTCCCCTCTGGAAGCGCTTTCACTGCAAGCTTCAGATTCCCTCCTAACAGCAAGCTTTAGGATAAGGTACTGAATTGTAACTTACTTTCGCCTAATAATGCGATTTTGGCAAAGAGAGTATCTCCCGCAGGGAAGCTGTTACCATCAAATGTTTGCCCTCGTTAGACTACCCTCTGGAAGCGCATTCACTTCAAGCTGCACATTCCCTCCTAACAGCAAGCTTTAGGATAGTTTACTGAATTGTAACTTAACTGCGGCTAATAATGCGATTTTGACAAAGAGAGTATCTCCCGCAGGGAAGCTGCTACCATCAAATCTTTGCCCTCATTAGACTCCCCTCTGGAAGCGCTTTCACTGCAAGCTGCAGATTCCCTCCTAACAGCAAGCTTTAGGATAGGGTACTGAATTGTAACTTACTTTCGCCTAATAATGCGATTTTGGCAAAGAGAGTATCTCCCGCAGGAAAGCTGCTACCATCAAATCTTTGCCCTCATTAGACTCCCCTCTGGAAGCGCTTTCACTGCAAGCTGCAGATTCCCTCCTAACAGCAAGCTGTAGGACAGTGTACTGAATTGTAACTTAACTGCGGCTAATAAGGCGATTTTGGCAAAGAGAGTATCACCCGCAGGGAAGCTGCTACCATCAAATGCTTGCCCTCATTAGACTCCCCTCCGGAAGCGCTTTCACTGCAAGCTGCAGATTCCCTCCTAACAGCAAGCTGTAGGACAGTGTACTGAATTGTAACTTAACTGCGGCTAATAAGGCGATTTTGGCAAAGAGAATATCTCCCGCAGGGAAGCTGCTACCATCAAATGTTTGTCCTCATTAGACTCCCCTCTGGAAGCGCTTTCACTGCAAGCTGCAGATTCCCTCCTAACAGCAAGCTTTAGGATAGGGTACTGAATTGTAACTTACTTTCGCCTAATAATGCGATTTTGGCAAGGAGAGTATCTCCCGCAGAGAAGCTGTTACCATCAAATGTTTGCCCTCGTTAGACTACCCTCTGGAAGCGCTTTCACTGCAAGCTGCAGATTCCCTCCTAACAGCAAGCTTTAGGATAGGGTCCTGAATTGTAACTTACTTTCGCCTAATAATGCGATTTTGGCAAAGAGAGTATCTCCCGCAGGGAAGCTGCTACCATCAAATATTGCCCTCATTAGACTCCCCTCTGGAAGCGCTTTCACTGCAAGCTGCAGATTCCCTCCTAACAGCAAGCTTTAGGATAGGGTACTAAATTGTAACTTAACTGCGGATAATAAGGCGATTTTGGCAAAGACAATATCTCCCGCAGGGAAGCTGTTACCATCAAATATTTGCCCTCATTAGACTCCCCTCTGGAAGCGCTTTCACTGCAAGCTGCAGATTCCCTCCTAACAGCAAGCTTTAGGATAGGGTACTGAATTGTAACTTACTTTCGCCTAATAATGCGATTTTGGCAAAGAGACTATCTCCCGCAGGGAAGCTGCTAACATCAAATGTTTGCCCTCATTAGACTCCCCTCTGGAAGCGCTTTCACTGCAAGCTGCAGATTCCCTCCTAACAGCAAGCTTTAGGATAGGGTACTGAATTGTAACTTACTTTCGCCTAATAATGCGATTATGGCAAAGAGAGTATCTCCCGCAGGGAAGCTGCTACCATCAAATATTTGCCCTCATTAGACACCCCTCTGGAAGCACTTTCACTGCAAGCTGCAGATTCCCTCCTAACAGCAAGCTTTAGGATAGTGTACTGAATTGTAAGTTAAATGCGGGTAATAAGGCGATTTTGGCAAAGAGAATATCTCCCGCAGGGAAGCTGTTACCATCAAATATTTGCCCTCATTAGACTCCCCTCTGGAAGCGCTTTCACTGCAAGCTGCAGATTCCCTCCTAACAGCAAGCTTTAGGATAGGGTACTGAATTGTAACTTACTTTCGCGTAATAATGCGATTTTGGCAAAGAGAGTATCACCCGCAGGGAAGCTGCTACCATCAAATGTTTGCCCTCATTAGACTCCCCTCCGGAAGCGCTTTCACTGCAAGCTGCAGATTCCCTCCTAACGGCAAGCTGTAGGACAGTGTACTGAATTGTAACTTAACTGCGGCTAATAAGGCGATTTTGGCAAAGAGAATATCTCCCGCAGGGAAGCTGCTACCATCAAATGTTTGTCCTCATTAGACTCCCCTCTGGAAGCGCTTTCACTGCAAGCTGCAGATTCCCTCCTAACAGCAAGCTTTAGGATAGGGTACTGAATTGTAACTTACTTTCGCCTAATAATGCGATTTTGGCAAGGAGAGTATCTCCCGCAGAGAAGCTGTTACCATCAAATGTTTGCCCTCGTTAGACTACCCTCTGGAAGCGCATTCACTGCAAGCTGCAGATTCCCTCCAAACAGCAAGCTTTAGGATAGGTACTGAATTGTAACTTACTTTCGCCTAATAATGCGATTTTGGCAAAGAGAGTATCTCCCGCAGGGAAGCTGCTACCATCAAATGTTTGCCCTCGTTAGACTACCCTGTGAAAGCGCATTCACTTCAAGCTGCAGATTCCC
Organism: Phaenicophaeus curvirostris; assembly: GCF_032191515.1. Lineage (NCBI taxonomy): Eukaryota > Metazoa > Chordata > Aves > Cuculiformes > Cuculidae > Phaenicophaeus > Phaenicophaeus curvirostris. The sequence goes on from NW_027206850.1 coordinate 76,764, forward strand.
TCCTAACAGCAAGCTTTAGGATAGGGTACTGAATTGTAACTTACTTTCGCCTAATAATGCGATTTTTGCAAAGAGAGTATCTCCCGCAGGGAAGCTGCTACCATCAAATATTGCCCTCATTAGACTCCCCTCTGGAAGCGCTTTCACTGCAAGCTGCAGATTCCCTCCTAACAGCAAGCTTTAGGATAGGGTACTAAATTGTAACTTAACTGCGGATAATAAGGCGATTTTGGCAAAGACAATATCTCCCGCAGGGAAGCTGTTACCATCAAATATTTGCCCTCATTAGACTCCCCTCTGGAAGCGCTTTCACTGCAAGCTGCAGATTCCCTCCTAACAGCAAGCTTTAGGATAGGGTACTGAATTGTATCTTACTTTCGCATAATAATGCGATTTTGGCAAAGAGACTATCTCCCGCAGGGAAGCTGCTACCATCAAATGTTTGCCCTCATTAGACTCCCCTCTGGAAGTGCTTTCACTGCAAGCTGCAGATTCCCTCCTAACAGCAAGCTTTAGGATAGGGTACTGAATTGTAACTTACTTTCGCCTAATAATGCGATTTCGGCAAAGAGAGTATCTCCCGCAGGGAAGCTGCTACCATCAAATGTTTGCCCTCCTTAGACTCCCCTCTGGAAGCGCTTTCACTGCAAGCTGCAGATTCCCTCCTAACAGCAAGCTGTAGGACAGTGTACTGAATTGTAACTTAACTGCGGCTAATAAGGCGATTTTGGCAAAGAGAGTATCTCCCGCAGGGAAGCTGCTACCATCAAATGTTTGCCCTCGTTAGACTACCCTGTGAAAGCGCATTCACTTCAAGCTGCAGATTCCCTCCTAACAGCAAGCTTTAGGATAGGGTACTGAATTGTAACTTACTTTCGCCTAATAATGCGATTTTTGCAAAGAGAGTATCTCCCGCAGGGAAGCTGCTACCATCAAATATTGCCCTCATTAGACTCCCCTCTGGAAGCGCTTTCACTGCAAGCTGCAGATTCCCTCCTAACAGCAAGCTGTAGGAGAGTGTACTGAATTGTAACTTAACTGCGGGTAATAAGGCGATTTTGGCAAAGAGAGTATCTCCCGCAGGGAAGCTGCTACCATGAAATGTTTGCCCTCATTAGACTCCCCTCTGGAAGCGCTTTCACTGCAAGCTTCAGATTCCCTCCTAACAGCAAGCTTTAGGATAGGGTACTGAATTGTAACTTACTTTCGCATAATAATGCGATTTTGGCAAAGAGACTATCTCCCGCAGGGAAGCTGCTACCATCAAATGTTTGCCCTCATTAGACTCCCCTCTGGAAGCGCTTTCACTGCAAGCTGCAGAATCCCTCCTAACAGCAAGCTTTAGGATAAGGTACTGAATTGAAACTTACTTTCGCCTAATAATGCGATTTTGGCAAAGAGAGTATCTCCCGCAGGGAAGCTGCTACCATCAAATGTTTGCCCTCATTAGACTCCCCTCTGGAAGTGCTTTCACTGCAAGCTGCAGATTCCCTCCTAACAGCAAGCTTTAGGATAGGGTACTGAATTGTAACTTACTTTCGCCTAATAATGCGATTTCGGCAAAGAGAGTATCTCCCGCAGGGAAGCTGCTACCATCAAATGTTTGCCCTCATTAGACTCCCCTCTGGAAGCGCTTTCACTGCAAGCTGCAGATTCCCTCCTAACAGCAAGCTGTAGGACAGTGTACTGAATTGTAACTTAACTGCGGCTAATAAGGCGATTTTGGCAAAGAGAATATCTCCCGCAGGGAAGCTGCTACCATCAAATCTTTGCCCTCATTAGACTCCCCTCTGGAAGCGCTTTCACTACAAGCTGCAGATTCCCTCCTAACAGCAAGCTTTAGGATAGGGTACTGAATTGTAACTTACTTTCGCCTAATAATGCGATTTTGGCAAAGAGACTATCTCCCGCAGGGAAGCTGCTACCATGAAATGTTTGCCCTCATTAGACTCCCCTCTGGAAGCGCTTTCACTGCAAGCTGCAGATTCCCTCTTAACAGCAAGCTTTAGGATAGGGTACTGAATTGTAACTTACTTTCGCCTAATAATGGGATTTTGGCAAAGAGAGTATCTCCCGCAGGGAAGCTGCTACCATCAAATATTTGCCCTCATTAGACTCCCCTCTGGAAGCACTTTCCCTGCAAGCTGCAGATTCCCTCCTAACAGCAAGCTTTAGGATAGGGTACTGAATTGTAACTTAACTGCGGCTAATAAGGCGATTTTGGCAAAGAGAATATCTCCCGCAGGGAAGCTGTTACCATCAAATATTTGCCCTCATTAGACTCCCCTCTGGAAGCGCTTTCACTGCAAGCTGCAGATTCCCTCCTAACAGCAAGCTTTAGGATAGGGTACTGAATTGTAACTTACTTTCGCGTAATAATGCGATTTTGGCAAAGAGAGTATCACCCGCAGGGAAGCTGCTAACATCAAATGTTTGCCCTCATTAGACTCCCCTCTGGAAGCGCTTTCACTGCAAGCTGCAGATTCCCTCCTAACAGCAAGCTGTAGGACAGTGTACTGAATTGTAACTTAACTGCGGGTAATAAGGCGATTTTGGCAAAGAGAATATCTCCCGCAGGGAAGCTGCTACCATCAAATGTTTGTCCTCATTAGACTCCCCTCTGGAAGCGCTTTCACTGCAAGCTGCAGATTCCCTCCTAACAGCAAGCTTTAGGATAGGGTACTGAATTGTAACTTACTTTCGCCTAATAATGCGATTTTGGCAAGGAGAGTATCTCCCGCAGAGAAGCTGTTACCATCAAATGTTTGCCCTCGTTAGACTACCCTCTGGAAGCGCTTTCACTGCAAGCTGCAGATTCCCTCCTAACAGCAAGCTTTAGGATAGGTACTGAATTGTAACTTACTTTCGCATAATAATGCGATTTTGGCAAAGAGAGTATCTCCCGCAGGGAAGCTGCTACCATCAAATGTTTGCCCTCGTTAGACTACCCTGTGAAAGCGCATTCACTTCAAGCTGCAGATTCCCTCCTAACAGCAAGCTTTAGGATAGGGTACTGAATTGTAACTTACTTTCGCCTAATAATGCGATTTTTGCAAAGAGAGTATCTCCTGCAGGGAAGCTGCTACCATCAAATGTTTTCCCTCATTAGACTACCCTCTGGAAGCGCTTTCACTGCAAGCTGCAGATTCCCTCTTAACAGCAAGCTTTAGGATAGGGTACTGAATTGTAACTTAATTTCTCCTAAAAATGGGATTTTGGCAAAGAGAGTATCTCCCGCAGGGAAGCTGCTACCATCAAATATTGCCCTCATTAGACTCCCCTCTGGAAGCGCTTTCACTGCAAGCTGCAGATTCCCTCCTAACAGCTAGCTTTAGGAGAAGGTACTGAATTGAAACTTACTTTCGCCTAATAATGCGATTTTGACAAAGAGAGTATCTCCCGCAGGGAAGCTGCTACCATCAAATGTTTGCCCTCATTAGACTCCCCTCTGGAAGCGCTTTCACTGCAAGCTTCAGATTCCCTCCTAACAGCAAGCTTTAGGATAGGGTACTGAATTGTAACTTACTTTCGCATAATAATGCGATTTTGGCAAAGAGACTATCTCCCGCAGGGAAGCTGCTACCATCAAATGTTTGCCCTCATTAGACTCCCCTCTTGAAGTGCTTTCACTGCAAGCTGCAGAATCCCTCCTAACAGCAAGCTTTAGGATAAGGTACTGAATTGAAACTTACTTTCGCCTAATAATGCGATTTTGGCAAAGAGAGTATCTCCCGCAGGGAAGCTGCTACCATCAAATGTTTGCCCTCATTAGACTCCCCTCTGGAAGTGCTTTCACTGCAAGCTGCAGATTCCCTCCTAACAGCAAGCTTTAGGATAGGGTACTGAATTGTAACTTACTTTCGCCTAATAATGCGATTTTGGAAAAGAGACTATCTCCCGCAGGGAAGCTGCGACCATCAAATGTTTGCCCTCATTAGACTACCCTCTGGAAGCGCTTTCACTGCAAGCTGCAGATTCCCTCCTAACAGCAAGCTGTAGGACAGTGTACTGAATTGTAACTTACTTTCGCCTAATAATGCGATTTTGGCAAAGAGACTATAACTCGCAGGGAAGCTGCTGCCACCAAATGTTTGCCCTCATTAGACTCCCCTCTGGAAGCGCTTTCACTGCAAGCTGCAGATTCCCTCCTAACAGCAAGCTTTAGGATAGGGTACTGAATTGTAACTTACTTTCGCCTAATAATGCGATTTTTGCAAGGAGAGTATCTCCCGCAGAGAAGCTGTTACCATCAAATGTTTGCCCTCGTTAGACTACCCTCTGGAAGCGCTTTCACTGCAAGCTGCAGATTCCCTCCTAACAGCAAGCTTTAGGATAAGGTACTGAATTGTAACTTACTTTCGCATAATAATGCGATTTTGGCAAAGAGAGTATCTCCCGCAGGGAAGCTGCTACCATCAAATGTTTGCCCTCGTTAGACTACCCTGTGAAAGCGCATTCACTTCAAGCTGCAGATTCCCTCCTAACAGCAAGCTTTAGGATAGGGTACTGAATTGTAACTTACTTTCGCCTAATAATGCGATTTTTGCAAAGAGAGTATCTCCTGCAGGGAAGCTGCTACCATCAAATGTTTGCCCTCATTAGACTCCCCTCTGGAAGCGCTTTCACTGCAAGCTGCAGATTCCCTCTTAACAGCAAGCTTTAGGATAGGGTACTGAATTGTAACTTAATTTCTCCTAATAATGGGATTTTGGCAAAGAGAGTATCTCCCGCAGGGAAGCTGCTACCATCAAATATTGCCCTCATTAGACTCCCCTCTGGAAGCGCTTTCACTGCAAGCTGCAGATTCCCTCCTAACAGCTAGCTTTAGGATAAGGTACTGAATTGTAACTTACTTTCGCCTAATAAAGCGATTTTGGCAAAGAGAGTATCTCCCGCAGGGAAGCTGCTACCATCAAATGTTTGCCCTCATTAGACTCCCCTCTGGAAGCGCTTTCACTGCAAGCTTCAGATTCCCTCCTAACAGCAAGCTTTAGGATAGGGTACTGAATTGTAACTTACTTTCGCCTAATAATGCGATATTGGCAAAGAGACTATCTCCCGCAGGGAAGCTGCTACCATCAAATGTTTGCCCTCATTAGACTCCCCTCTGGAAGCGCTTTCACTGCAAGCTGCAGATTCCCTCTTAACAGCAAGCTTTAGGATAGGGTACTGAATTGTAACTTACTTTCGCATAATAATGCGATTATGGCAAAGAGAGTATCACCCGCAGGGAAGCTGCTAACATCAAATGTTTGCCCTCATTAGACTCCCCTCTGGAAGCGCTTTCACTGCAAGCTGCAGATTCCCTCCTAACAGCAAGCTGTAGGACAGTGTACTGAATTGTAACTTAACTGCGACTAATAAGGCGATTTTGGCAAAGAGAATATCTCCCGCAGGGAAGCTGCTACCATCAAATGTTTGTCCTCATTAGACTCCCCTCTGGAAGCGCTTTCACTGCAAGCTGCAGAATCCCTCCTAACAGCAAGCTTTAGGATAGGGTACTGAATTGTAACTTACTTTCGCCTAATAATGCGATTTTGGCAAGGAGAGTATCTCCCGCAGAGAAGCTGTTACCATCAAATGTTTGCCCTCGTTAGACTACCCTCTGGAAGCGCTTTCACTGCAAGCTGCAGATTCCCTCCTAACAGCAAGCTGTAGGACAGTGTACTGAATTGTAACTTAACTGCGGCTAATAAGGCGATTATGGCAAAGAGAGTATCTCCCGCAGGGAAGCTGCTACCATGAAATGTTTGCCCTCATTAGACTCCCCTCTGGAAGCGCTTTCACTGCAAGCTTCAGATTCCCTCCTAACAGCAAGCTTTAGGATAGGGTACTGAATTGTAACTTACTTTCGCATAATAATGCGATTTTTGCAAAGAGACTATCTCCCGCAGGGAAGCTGCTACCATCAAATGTTTGCCCTCATTAGACTACCCTCTGGAAGCGCTTTCACTGCAAGCTGCAGATTCCCTCCTAACAGCAAGCTTTAGGATAGGGTACTGAATTGTAACTTACTTTCGCCTAATAATGCGATTTTGGCAAAGAGAGTATCTCCCGCAGGGAAGCTGCTACCATCAAATCTTTGCCCTCATTAGACTCCCCTCTGGAAGCGCTTTCACTGCAAGCTGCAGATTCCCTCCTAACAGCAAGCTTTAGGATAGGGTACTGAATTGTAACTTACTTTCGCCTAATAATGCGATTTTGGCAAAGAGAGTATCTCCTGCAGGGAAGCTGCTAACATCAAATGTTTGCCCTCATTAGACTCCCCTCTGGAAGCGCTTTCACTGCAAGCTTCAGATTCCCTCCTAACAGCAAGTTTTAGGATAAGGTACTGAATTGTAACTTACTTTCGCCTAATAATGCGATTTTGGCAAAGAGAGTATCTCCCGCAGGGAAGCTGCTACCATCAAATGTTTGCCCTCGTTAGACTACCCTCTGGAAGCGCATTCACTTCAAGCTGCAGATTCCCTCCTAACAGCAAGCTTTAGGATAGGGTACTGAATTGTAACTTACTTTCGCCTAATAATGCGATTTTGGCAAAGAGAATATCTCCCGCAGGGAAGCTGCTACCATCAAATCTTTGCCCTCATTAGACTCCCCTCTGGAAGCGCTTTCACTGCAAGCTGCAGATTCCCTCCTAACAGCAAGCTGTAGGACAGTGTACTGAATTGTATCTTAACTGCGGCTAATAAGGCGATTTTGGCAAAGAGAATATCTCCCGCAGGGAAGCTGCTACCATCAAATCTTTGCCCTCCTTAGACTCCCCTCTGGAAGCGCTTTCCCTACAAGCTGCAGATTCCCTCCTAACAGCAAGCTTTAGGATAGGGTACTGAATTGTAACTTAACTGCGGCTAATAAGGCGATTTTGGCAAAGAGACTATCTCCCGCAGGGAAGCTGCTACCATCAAATGTTTGCCCTCATTAGACTCCCCTCTGGAAGCGCTTTCACTGCAAGCTGCAGATTCCCTCTTAACAATAAGCTTTAGGATAGGGTACTGAATTGTAACTTACTTTCGCGTAATAATGCGATTTTGGCAAAGAGAGTATCACCCGCAGGGAAGCTGCTAACATCAAATGTTTGCCCTCATTAGACTCCCCTCTGGAAGCGCTTTCACTGCAAGCTGCAGATTCCCTCCTAACAGCAAGCTTTAGGATAGGGTACTGAATTGTAACTTAACTGCGGCTAATAAGGCGATTATGGCAAAGAGAATATCTCCCGCAGGGAAGCTGCTACCATCAAATATTTGCCCTCATTAGACTCCCCTCTGGAAGCGCTTTCACTGCAAGCTGCAGATTCCCTCCTAACAGCAAGCTTTAGGATAGGGTACTGAATTGTAACTTACTTTCGCATAATAATGCGATTATGGCAAAGAGACTATCTCCCGCAGGGAAGCTGCTACCATCAAATGTTTGCCCTCATTAGACTCCCCTCTGGAAGCGCTTTCACTGCAAGCTGCAGAATCCCTCCTAACAGCAAGCTTTAGGATAAGGTACTGAATTGAAACTTACTTTCGCCTAATAATGCGATTTTGGCAAAGAGAGTATCTCCCGCAGGGAAGCTGCTACCATCAAATGTTTGCCCTCATTAGACTACCCTGTGGAAGCGCTTTCACTGCAAGCTGCAGATTCCCTCCTAACAGCAAGCTTTAGGATAGGGTACTGAATTGTAACTTACTTTCGCCTAATAATGCGATTTTGGCAAAGAGACTATCTCCCGCAGGGAAGCTGCTACCATCAAATCTTTGCCCTCATTAGACTCCCCTCTGGAAGCGCTTTCACTGCAAGCTGCAGATTCCCTCCTAACAGCAAGCTTTAGGATAGGGTACTGAATTGTAACTTACTTTCGCCTAATAATGCGATTTTGGAAAAGAGAGTATCTCCCGCAGGGAAGCTGCTACCATCAAATGTTTGCCCTCATTAGACTCCCCTCTGGAAGCGCTTTCACTGCAAGCTGCAGATTCCCTCCTAACAGCAAGCTTTAGGATAGGGTACTGAATTGTAACTTACTTTCGCCTAATAATGCGATTTTGGAAAAGAGAGTATCTCCCGCAGAGAAGCTGCTACCATCAAATGTTTGCCCTCGTTAGACTCCCCTCTGGAAGCGCTTTCAATGCAAGCTGCAGATTCCCTCCTAACAGCAAGCTTTAGGATAGGGTACTGAATTGTAACTTACTTTCGCCTAATAATGCGATTTTGGCAAAGAGAGTATCTCCCGCAGGGAAGCTGCTACCATCAAATGTTTGCCCTCATTAGACTCCCCTCTGGAAGCGCTTTCACTGCAAGCTGCAGATTCCCTCCTAACAGCAAGCTTTAGGATAGGGTACTGAATTGTAACTTACTTTCGCCTAATAATGCGATTTTGGCAAAGAGACTATCTCCTGCAGGGAAGCTGTTACCATCAAATGTTTGCCCTCGTTAGACTACCCTCTGGAAGCGCATTCACTTCAAGCTGCAGATTCCCTCCTAACAGCAAGCTTTAGGATAGGGTACTGAATTGTAACTTACTTTCGCCTAATAACGCGATTATAGCAAAGAGAGTATCTCCCGCAGGGAAGCTGCTACCATCAAATGTTTGCCCTCGTTAGACTACCCTGTGAAAGCGCATTCACTTCAAGCTGCAGATTCCCTCCTAACAGCAAGCTTTAGGATAGGGTACTGAATTGTAACTTACTTTCGCCTAATAATGCGATTTTGGCAAAGAGACTATCTCCCGCAGGGAAGCTGTTACCATCAAATGTTTGCCCTCGTTAGACTACCCTCTGGAAGCGCATTCACTTCAAGCTGCAGATTCCCTCCCAACAGCAAGCTTTAGGATAGGGTACTGAATTGTAACTTACTTTCGCCTAATAACGCGATTATAGCAAAGAGAGTATCTCCCGCAGGGAAGCTGCTACCATCAAATGTTTGCCCTCATTAGACTACCCTCTGGAAGCGCTTTCACTGCAAGCTGCAGATTCCCTCCTAACAGCAAGCTTTAGGATAGGGTACTGAATTGTAACTTCACTGCGGCTAATAAGGCGATTATGGCAAAGAGAATATCTCCCGCAGGGAAGCTGCTACCATCAAATATTTGCCCTCATTAGACTCCCCTCTGGAAGCGCTTTCACTGCAAGCTGCAGATTCCCTCCTAACAGCAAGCTTTAGGATAGGGTACTGAATTGTAACTTACTTTCGCATAATAATGCGATTATGGCAAAGAGACTATCTCCCGCAGGGAAGCTGCTACCATCAAATGTTTGCCCTCAATAGACTCCCCTCTGGAAGCGCTTTCACTGCAAGCTGCAGAATCCCTCCTAACAGCAAGCTTTAGGATAAGGTACTGAATTGAAACTTACTTTCGCCTAATAATGCGATTTTGGCAAAGAGAGTATCTCCCGCAGGGAAGCTGCTACCATCAAATGTTTGCCCTCATTAGACTACCCTGTGGAAGCGCTTTCACTGCAAGCTGCAGATTCCCTCCTAACAGCAAGCTTTAGGATAGGGTACTGAATTGTAACTTACTTTCGCCTAATAATGCGATTTTGGCAAAGAGACTATCTCCCGCAGGGAAGCTGCTACCATCAAATGTTTGCCCTCATTAGACTCCCCTCTGGAAGCGCTTTCACTGCAAGCTGCAGATTCCCTCCTAACAGCAAGCTTTAGGATAGGGTACTGAATTGTAACTTACTTTCGCCTAATAATGCGATTTTGGCAAAGAGAGTATATCCCGCAGGGAAGCTGCTACCATCAAATGTTTGCCCTCATTAGACTCCCCTCTGGAAGCGCTTTCACTGCAAGCTGCAGATTCCCTCCTAACAGCAAGCTTTAGGATAGGGTACTGAATTGTAACTTAACTGCGGCTAATAAGGCGATTATGGCAAAGAGAATATCTCCCGCAGGGAAGCTGCTACCATCAAATATTTGCCCTCATTAGACTCCCCTCTGGAAGCGCTTTCACTGCAAGCTGCAGATTCCCTCCTAACAGCAAGCTTTAGGATAGGGTACTGAATTGTAACTTACTTTCGCATAATAATGCGATTATGGCAAAGAGACTATCTCCCGCAGGGAAGCTGCTACCATCAAATGTTTGCCCTCATTAGACTCCCCTCTGGAAGCGCTTTCACTGCAAGCTGCAGAATCCCTCCTAACAGCAAGCTTTAGGATAAGGTACTGAATTGAAACTTACTTTCGCCTAATAATGCGATTTTGGCAAAGAGAGTATCTCCCGCAGGGAAGCTGCTACCATCAAATCTTTGCCCTCATTAGACTCCCCTCTGGAAGTGCTTTCACTGCAAGCTGCAGATTCCCTCCTAACAGCAAGCTTTAGGATAGGGTACTGAATTGTAACTTACTTTCGCCTAATAACGCGATTATAGCAAAGAGAGTATCTCCCGCAGGGAAGCTGCTACCATCAAATGTTTGCCCTCATTAGACTACCCTGTGGAAGCGCTTTCACTGCAAGCTGCAGATTCCCTCCTAACAGCAAGCTTTAGGATAGGGTACTGAATTGTAACTTAACTGCGGCTAATAAGGCGATTATGGCAAAGAGAATATCTCCCGCAGGGAAGCTGCTACCATCAAATATTTGCCCTCATTAGACTCCCCTCTGGAAGCGCTTTCACTGCAAGCTGCAGATTCCCTCCTAACAGCAAGCTTTAGGATAGGGTACTGAATTGTAACTTACTTTCGCATAATAATGCGATTATGGCAAAGAGACTATCTCCCGCAGGGAAGCTGCTACCATCAAATGTTTGCCCTCATTAGACTACCCTCTGGAAGCGCTTTCACTGCAAGCTGCAGAATCCCTCCTAACAGCAAGCTTTAGGATAGGGTACTGAATTGTAACTTACTTTCGCCTAATAATGCGATTTTGGCAAAGAGAGTATCTCCCGCAGGAAAGCTGCTACCATCAAATGTTTGCCCTCATTAGACTCCCCTCTGGAAGCGCTTTCACTGCAAGCTGCAGATTCCCTCCTAACAGCAAGCTTTAGGATAGGGTACTGAATTGTAACTTACTTTCGCCTAATAATGCGATTATAGCAAAGAGAGTATCTCCCGCAGGGAAGCTGCTACCATGAAATGTTTGCCCTCGTTAGACTCCCCTCTGGAAGCGCTTTCAATGCAAGCTGCAGATTCCCTCCTAACAGCAAGCTTTAGGATAGGGTCCTGAATTGTATCTTACTTTCGCCTAATAATGCGATTTTGGCAAAGAGAATATCTCCCGCAGGGAAGCTGCGACCATCAAATCTTTGCCCTCATTAGACTCCCCTCTGGAAGCGCTTTCACTTCAAGCTGCAGATTCCCTCCTAACAGCAAGCTTTAGGATAGGGTACTGAATTGTAACTTAACTGCGGCTAATAAGGCGATTATGGCAAAGAGAATATCTCCCGCAGGGAAGCTGCTACCATCAAATGTTTGCCCTCATTAGACTCCCCTCTGGAAGCGCTTTCACTGCAAGCTGCAGATTCCCTCCTAACAGCAAGCTTTAGGATAGGGTACTGAATTGTAACTTACTTTCGCCTAATAACGCGATTATAGCAAAGAGAGTATCTCCCGCAGGGAAGCTGCTACCATCAAATGTTTGCCCTCATTAGACTACCCTGTGGAAGCGCTTTCACTGCAAGCTGCAGATTCCCTCCTAACAGCAAGCTTTAGGATAGGGTACTGAATTGTAACTTACTTTCGCCTAATAAGGCGATTTTGGCAAAGAGACTATCTCCCGCAGGGAAGCTGCGACCATCAAATCTTTGCCCTCATTAGACTCCCCTCTGGAAGCGCTTTCACTTCAAGCTGCAGATTCCCTCCTAACAGCAAGCTTTAGGATAGGGTACTGAATTGTAACTTAACTGCGGCTAATAAGGCGATTATGGCAAAGAGAATATCTCCCGCAGGGAAGCTGCTACCATCAAATATTTGCCCTCATTAGACTCCCCTCTGGAAGCGCTTTCACTGCAAGCTGCAGATTCCCTCCTAACAGCAAGCTTTAGGATAGGGTACTGAATTGTAACTTACTTTCGCATAATAATGCGATTATGGCAAAGAGACTATCTCCCGCAGGGAAGCTGCTACCATCAAATGTTTGCCCTCATTAGACTCCCCTCTGGAAGCGCTTTCACTGCAAGCTGCAGAATCCCTCCTAACAGCAAGCTTTAGGATAAGGTACTGAATTGAAACTTACTTTCGCCTAATAATGCGATTTTGGCAAAGAGACTATCTCCCGCAGGGAAGCTGCTACCATCAAATCTTTGCCCTCATTAGACTCCCCTCTGGAAGTGCTTTCACTGCAAGCTGCAGATTCCCTCCTAACAGCAAGCTTTAGGATAGGGTACTGAATTGTAACTTACTTTCGCCTAATAATGCGATTTTGGCAAAGAGAGTATCACCCGCAGGGAAGCTGCTACCATCAAATGTTTGCCCTCATTAGACTCCCCTCTGAAAGCGCTTTCACTGCAAGCTGCAGATTCCCTCCTAACAGCAAGCTGTAGGACAGGTACTGAATTGTAACTTAACTGCGGGTAATAAGGCGATTTTGGCAAAGAGAGTATCTCCCGCAGGGAAGCTGCTACCATGAAATGTTTGCCCTCATTAGACTCCCCTCTGGAAGCGCTTTCACTGCAAGCTTCAGATTCCCTCCTAACAGCAAGCTTTAGGATAGGGTACTGAATTGTAACTTACTTTCGCATAATAATGCGATTTTGGCAAAGAGAATATCTCCCGCAGGGAAGCTGCTACCATCAAATGTTTGCCCTCATTAGACTCCCCTCTGGAAGTGTTTTCACTGCAAGCTGCAGAATCCCTCCTAACAGCAAGCTTTAGGATAAGGTACTGAATTGAAACTTACTTTCGCCTAATAATGCGATTTTGGCAAAGAGAGTATCTCCCGCAGGGAAGCTGCTACCATCAAATGTTTGCCCTCATTAGACTACCCTGTGGAAGCGCTTTCACTGCAAGCTGCAGATTCCCTCCTAACAGCAAGCTTTAGGATAGGGTACTGAATTGTAACTTACTTTCGCCTAATAATGCGATTTTGGCAAAGAGACTATCTCCCGCAGGGAAGCTGCTACCATCAAATCTTTGCCCTCATTAGACTCCCCTCTGGAAGCGCTTTCACTGCAAGCTGCAGATTCCCTCCTAACAGCAAGCTTTAGGATAGGGTACTGAATTGTAACTTACTTTCGCCTAATAATGCGATTTTGGAAAAGAGAGTATCTCCCGCAGGGAAGCTGCTACCATCAAATGTTTGCCCTCATTAGACTCCCCTCTGGAAGCGCTTTCACTGCAAGCTGCAGATTCCCTCCTAACAGCAAGCTTTAGGATAGGGTACTGAATTGTAACTTACTTTCGCCTAATAATGCGATTTTGGAAAAGAGAGTATCTCCCGCAGAGAAGCTGCTACCATCAAATGTTTGCCCTCGTTAGACTCCCCTCTGGAAGCGCTTTCAATGCAAGCTGCAGATTCCCTCCTAACAGCAAGCTTTAGGATAGGGTACTGAATTGTAACTTACTTTCGCCTAATAATGCGATTTTGGCAAAGAGAGTATCTCCCGCAGGGAAGCTGCTACCATCAAATGTTTGCCCTCATTAGACTCCCCTCTGGAAGCGCTTTCACTGCAAGCTGCAGATTCCCTCCTAACAGCAAGCTTTAGGATAGGGTACTGAATTGTAACTTACTTTCGCCTAATAATGCGATTTTGGCAAAGAGACTATCTCCTGCAGGGAAGCTGTTACCATCAAATGTTTGCCCTCGTTAGACTACCCTCTGGAAGCGCATTCACTTCAAGCTGCAGATTCCCTCCTAACAGCAAGCTTTAGGATAGGGTACTGAATTGTAACTTACTTTCGCCTAATAACGCGATTATAGCAAAGAGAGTATCTCCCGCAGGGAAGCTGCTACCATCAAATGTTTGCCCTCGTTAGACTACCCTGTGAAAGCGCATTCACTTCAAGCTGCAGATTCCCTCCTAACAGCAAGCTTTAGGATAGGGTACTGAATTGTAACTTACTTTCGCCTAATAATGCGATTTTGGCAAAGAGACTATCTCCCGCAGGGAAGCTGTTACCATCAAATGTTTGCCCTCGTTAGACTACCCTCTGGAAGCGCATTCACTTCAAGCTGCAGATTCCCTCCCAACAGCAAGCTTTAGGATAGGGTACTGAATTGTAACTTACTTTCGCCTAATAACGCGATTATAGCAAAGAGAGTATCTCCCGCAGGGAAGCTGCTACCATCAAATGTTTGCCCTCATTAGACTACCCTCTGGAAGCGCTTTCACTGCAAGCTGCAGATTCCCTCCTAACAGCAAGCTTTAGGATAGGGTACTGAATTGTAACTTAACTGCGGCTAATAAGGCGATTATGGCAAAGAGAATATCTCCCGCAGGGAAGCTGCTACCATCAAATATTTGCCCTCATTAGACTCCCCTCTGGAAGCGCTTTCACTGCAAGCTGCAGATTCCCTCCTAACAGCAAGCTTTAGGATAGGGTACTGAATTGTAACTTACTTTCGCATAATAATGCGATTATGGCAAAGAGACTATCTCCCGCAGGGAAGCTGCTACCATCAAATGTTTGCCCTCAATAGACTCCCCTCTGGAAGCGCTTTCACTGCAAGCTGCAGAATCCCTCCTAACAGCAAGCTTTAGGATAAGGTACTGAATTGAAACTTACTTTCGCCTAATAATGCGATTTTGGCAAAGAGAGTATCTCCCGCAGGGAAGCTGCTACCATCAAATGTTTGCCCTCATTAGACTACCCTGTGGAAGCGCTTTCACTGCAAGCTGCAGATTCCCTCCTAACAGCAAGCTTTAGGATAGGGTACTGAATTGTAACTTACTTTCGCCTAATAATGCGATTTTGGCAAAGAGACTATCTCCCGCAGGGAAGCTGCTACCATCAAATGTTTGCCCTCATTAGACTCCCCTCTGGAAGCGCTTTCACTGCAAGCTGCAGATTCCCTCCTAACAGCAAGCTTTAGGATAGGGTACTGAATTGTATCTTACTTTCGCCTAATAATGCGATTTTGGCAAAGAGAGTATCTCCCGCAGGGAAGCTGCTACCATCAAATGTTTGCCCTCATTAGACTCCCCTCTGGAAGCGCTTTCACTGCAAGCTGCAGATTCCCTCCTAACAGCAAGCTTTAGGATAGGGTACTGAATTGTAACTTACTTTCGCCTAATAATGCGATTTTGGAAAAGAGAGTATCTCCCGCAGGGAAGCTGCTACCATCAAATGTTTGCCCTCGTTAGACTCCCCTCTGGAAGCGCTTTCAATGCAAGCTGCAGATTCCCTCCTAACAGCAAGCTTTAGGATAGGGTACTGAATTGTAACTTACTTTCGCCTAATAATGCGATTTTGGCAAAGAGAGTATCTCCCGCAGGGAAGCTGCTACCATCAAATGTTTGCCCTCATTAGACTCCCCTCTGGAAGCGCTTTCACTGCAAGCTGCAGATTCCCTCCTAACATCAAGCTTTAGGATAGGGTACTGAATTGTAACTTACTTTCGCCTAATAATGCGATTTTGGCAAAGAGACTATCTCCCGCAGGGAAGCTGTTACCATCAAATGTTTGCCCTCGTTAGACTCCCCTCTGGAAGCGCATTCACTTCAAGCTGCAGATTCCCTCCTAACAGCAAGCTTTAGGATAGGGTACTGAATTGTAACTTACTTTCGCCTAATAACGCGATTATAGCAAAGAGAGTATCTCCCGCAGGGAAGCTGCTACCATCAAATGTTTGCCCTCATTAGACTACCCTGTGGAAGCGCTTTCACTGCAAGCTGCAGATTCCCTCCTAATAGCAAGCTTTAGGATAGGGTCCTGAATTGTATCTTACTTTCGCCTAATAATGCGATTTTGGCAAAGAGAATATCTCCCGCAGGGAAGCTGCGACCATCAAATCTTTGCCCTCATTAGACTCCCCTCTGGAAGCGCTTTCACTTCAAGCTGCAGATTCCCTCCTAACAGCAAGCTTTAGGATAGGGTACTGAATTGTAACTTAACTGCGGCTAATAAGGCGATTATGGCAAAGAGAATATCTCCCGCAGGGAAGCTGCTACCATCAAATATTTGCCCTCATTAGACTCCCCTCTGGAAGCGCTTTCACTGCAAGCTGCAGATTCCCTCCTAACAGCAAGCTTTAGGATAGGGTACTGAATTGTAACTTACTTTCGCATAATAATGCGATTATGGCAAAGAGACTATCTCCCGCAGGGAAGCTGCTACCATCAAATGTTTGCCCTCATTAGACTCCCCTCTGGAAGCGCTTTCACTGCAAGCTGCAGAATCCCTCCTAACAGCAAGCTTTAGGATAAGGTACTGAATTGAAACTTACTTTCGCCTAATAATGCGATTTTGGCAAAGAGAGTATCTCCCGCAGGGAAGCTGCTACCATCAAATCTTTGCCCTCATTAGACTCCCCTCTGGAAGTGCTTTCACTGCAAGCTGCAGATTCCCTCCTAACAGCAAGCTTTAGGATAGGGTACTGAATTGTAACTTACTTTCGCCTAATAACGCGATTATAGCAAAGAGAGTATCTCCCGCAGGGAAGCTGCTACCATCAAATGTTTGCCCTCATTAGACTACCCTGTGGAAGCGCTTTCACTGCAAGCTGCAGATTCCCTCCTAACAGCAAGCTTTAGGATAGGGTACTGAATTGTAACTTAACTGCGGCTAATAAGGCGATTATGGCAAAGAGAATATCTCCCGCAGGGAAGCTGCTACCATCAAATATTTGCCCTCATTAGACTCCCCTCTGGAAGCGCTTTCACTGCAAGCTGCAGATTCCCTCCTAACAGCAAGCTTTAGGATAGGGTACTGAATTGTAACTTACTTTCGCATAATAATGCGATTATGGCAAAGAGACTATCTCCCGCAGGGAAGCTGCTACCATCAAATGTTTGCCCTCATTAGACTCCCCTCTGGAAGCGCTTTCACTGCAAGCTGCAGAATCCCTCCTAACAGCAAGCTTTAGGATAGGGTACTGAATTGTAACTTACTTTCGCCTAATAATGCGATTTTGGCAAAGAGAGTATCTCCCGCAGGAAAGCTGCTACCATCAAATGTTTGCCCTCATTAGACTCCCCTCTGGAAGCGCTTTCACTGCAAGCTGCAGATTCCCTCCTAACAGCAAGCTTTAGGATAGGGTACTGAATTGTAACTTACTTTCGCCTAATAATGCGATTATAGCAAAGAGAGTATCTCCCGCAGGGAAGCTGCTACCATCAAATGTTTGCCCTCGTTAGACTCCCCTCTGGAAGCGCTTTCAATGCAAGCTGCAGATTCCCTCCTAACAGCAAGCTTTAGGATAGGGTCCTGAATTGTATCTTACTTTCGCCTAATAATGCGATTTTGGCAAAGAGAATATCTCCCGCAGGGAAGCTGCGACCATCAAATCTTTGCCCTCATTAGACTCCCCTCTGGAAGCGCTTTCACTTCAAGCTGCAGATTCCCTCCTAACAGCAAGCTTTAGGATAGGGTACTGAATTGTAACTTAACTGCGGCTAATAAGGCGATTATGGCAAAGAGAATATCTCCCGCAGGGAAGCTGCTACCATCAAATGTTTGCCCTCATTAGACTCCCCTCTGGAAGCGCTTTCACTGCAAGCTGCAGATTCCCTCCTAACAGCAAGCTTTAGGATAGGGTACTGAATTGTAACTTACTTTCGCCTAATAACGCGATTATAGCAAAGAGAGTATCTCCCGCAGGGAAGCTGCTACCATCAAATGTTTGCCCTCATTAGACTACCCTGTGGAAGCGCTTTCACTGCAAGCTTCAGATTCCCTCCTAACAGTAAGCTTTAGGATAGGGTACTGAATTGTAACTTACTTTCGCCTAATAAGGCGATTTTGGCAAAGAGACTATCTCCCGCAGGGAAGCTGCGACCATCAAATCTTTGCCCTCATTAGACTCCCCTCTGGAAGCGCTTTCACTTCAAGCTGCAGATTCCCTCCTAACAGCAAGCTTTAGGATAGGGTACTGAATTGTAACTTAACTGCGGCTAATAAGGCGATTATGGCAAAGAGAATATCTCCCGCAGGGAAGCTGCTACCATCAAATATTTGCCCTCATTAGACTCCCCTCTGGAAGCGCTTTCACTGCAAGCTGCAGATTCCCTCCTAACAGCAAGCTTTAGGATAGGGTACTGAATTGTAACTTACTTTCGCATAATAATGCGATTATGGCAAAGAGACTATCTCCCGCAGGGAAGCTGCTACCATCAAATGTTTGCCCTCATTAGACTCCCCTCTGGAAGCGCTTTCACTGCAAGCTGCAGAATCCCTCCTAACAGCAAGCTTTAGGATAAGGTACTGAATTGAAACTTACTTTCGCCTAATAATGCGATTTTGGCAAAGAGACTATCTCCCGCAGGGAAGCTGCTACCATCAAATCTTTGCCCTCATTAGACTCCCCTCTGGAAGTGCTTTCACTGCAAGCTGCAGATTCCCTCCTAACAGCAAGCTTTAGGATAGGGTACTGAATTGTAACTTACTTTCGCCTAATAATGCGATTTTGGCAAAGAGAGTATCACCAGCAGGGAAGCTGCTACCATCAAATGTTTGCCCTCATTAGACTCCCCTCTGAAAGCGCTTTCACTGCAAGCTGCAGATTCCCTCCTAACAGCAAGCTGTAGGACAGGTACTGAATTGTAACTTAACTGCGGGTAATAAGGCGATTTTGGCAAAGAGAGTATCTCCCGCAGGGAAGCTGCTACCATGAAATGTTTGCCCTCATTAGACTCCCCTCTGGAAGCGCTTTCACTGCAAGCTTCAGATTCCCTCCTAACAGCAAGCTTTAGGATAGGGTACTGAATTGTAACTTACTTTCGCATAATAATGCGATTTTGGCAAAGAGAATATCTCCCGCAGGGAAGCTGCTACCATCAAATGTTTGCCCTCATTAGACTCCCCTCTGGAAGTGTTTTCACTGCAAGCTGCAGAATCCCTCCTAACAGCAAGCTTTAGGATAAGGTACTGAATTGAAACTTACTTTCGCCTAATAATGCGATTTTGGCAAAGAGAGTATCTCCCGCAGGGAAGCTGCTACCATCAAATGTTTGCCCTCATTAGACTCCCCTCTGGAAGCGCTTTCACTGCAAGCTGCAGATTCCCTCCTAACAGCAAGCTTTAGGATACGGTACTGAATTGTAACTTACTTTCGCCTAATAATGCGATTTTGGCAAAGAGAGTATCTCCCGCAGGGAAGCTGCTACCATCAAATGTTTGCCCTCATTAGACTCCCCTCTGGAAGCGCTTTCACTGCAAGCTTCAGATTCCCTCCTAACAGTAAGCTTTAGGATAAGGTACTGAATTGTAACTTACTTTCGCCTAATAATGCGATTTTGGCAAAGAGAGTATCTCCCGCAGGGAAGCTGTTACCATCAAATGTTTACCCTCGTTAGACTACCCTCTGGAAGCGCATTCACTTCAAGCTGCAGATTCCCTCCTAACAGCAAGCTTTAGGATAGGGTACTGAATTGTAACTTACTTTCGCCTAATAATGCGATTTTGACAAAGAGAGTATCTCCCGCAGGGAAGCTGCTACCATCAAATGTTTGCCCTCATTAGACTACCCTGTGGAAGCGCTTTCACTGCAAGCTGCAGATTCCCTCCTAACAGCAAGCTTTAGGATAGGGTACTGAATTGTAACTTACTTTCGCCTAATAATGCGATTTTGGCAAAGAGACTATCTCCCGCAGGGAAGCTGCTACCATCAAATGTTTGCCCTCGTTAGACTACCCTCTGGAAGCGCATTCACTTCAAGCTGCAGATTCCCTCCTAACAGCAAGCTTTAGGATAGGGTACTGAATTGTAACTTACTTTCGCCTAATAACGCGATTATAGCAAAGAGAGTATCTCCCGCAGGGAAGCTGCTACCATCAAATGTTTGCCCTCATTAGACTACCCTGTGGAAGCGCTTTCACTGCAAGCTGCAGATTCCCTCCTAACAGCAAGCTTTAGGATAAGGTACTGAATTGTAACTTACTTTCGCCTAATAATGCGATATTGGCAAAGAGACTATCTCCCGCAGGGAAGCTGCGACCATCAAATCTTTGCCCTCATTAGACTCCCCTCTGGAAGCGCTTTCACTTCAAGCTGCAGATTCCCTCCTAACAGCAAGCTTTAGGATAGGGTACTGAATTGTAACTTAACTGAGGCAAATTAGGCGATTATGGCAAAGAGACTATCTCCCGCAGGGAAGCTGCTACCATCAAATATTTGCCCTCATTAGACTCCCCTCTGGAAGCGCTTTCACTGCAAGCTGCAGATTCCCTCCTAACAGCAAGCTTTAGGATAGGGTACTGAATTGTAACTTACTTTCGCATAATAATGCGATTATGGCAAAGAGACTATCTCCCGCAGGGAAGCTGCTACCATCAAATGTTTGCCCTCATTAGACTCCCCTCTGGAAGCGCTTTCACTGCAAGCTGCAGAATCCCTCCTAACAGCAAGCTTTAGGATAAGGTACTGAATTGAAACTTACTTTCGCCTAATAATGCGATTTTGGCAAAGAGAGTATCTCCCGCAGGGAAGCTGCTACCATCAAATCTTTGCCCTCATTAGACTCCCCTCTGGAAGCGATTTCACTGCAAGCTGCAGATTCCCTCCTAACAGCAAGCTTTAGGATAGGGTACTGAATTGTAACTTACTTTCGCCTAATAATGCGATTTTGGCAAAGAGAGTATCTCCCGCAGGGAAGCTGCTACCATCAAATGTTTGCCCTCATTAGACTACCCTGTGGAAGCGCTTTCACTGCAAGCTGCAGATTCCCTCCTAACAGCAAGCTTTAGGATAGGGTACTGAATTGTAACTTACTTTCGCCTAATAATGCGATTTTGGCAAAGAGACTTTCTCCCGCAGGGAAGCTGCTACCATCAAATGTTTGCCCTCATTAGACTCCCCTCTGGAAGCGCTTTCACTGCAAACTGCAGATTCCCTCCTAACAGCAAGCTTTAGGATAGGGTACTGAATTGTAACTTAACTGCGGCTAATAAGGCGATTATGGCAAAGAGAATATTTCCCGCAGGGAAGCTGCTACCATCAAATATTTGCCCTCATTAGACTCCCCTCTGGAAGCGCTTTCACTGCAAGCTGCAGATTCCCTCCTAACAGCAAGCTTTAGGATAGGGTACTGAATTGTAACTTACTTTCGCCTAATAACGCGATTTTGGCAAAGAGAGTATCTCCCACAAGGAAGCTGCTACCATCAAATGCTTGCCCTCATTAGACTCCCCTCTGGAAGCGCTTTCACTGCAAGCTGCAGATTCCCTCCTAACAGCAAGCTTTAGGATAGGGTACTGAATTGTAACTTACTTTCGCCTAATAATGCGATTTTGGCAAGGAGAGTATCTCCCGCAGGGAAGCTGCTACCATCAAATGTTTGCCCTCATTAGACTCCCCTCTGGAAGCGCTTTCACTGCAAGCTGCAGATTCCCTCCTAACAGCAAGCTTTAGGATAGGGTACTGAATTGTAACTTACTTTCGCCTAATAATGCGATTTTGGCAAAGAGACTATCTCCCGCAGGGAAGCTGCTACCATCAAATCTTTGCCCTCATTAGACTCCCCTCTGGAAGCGCTTTCACTGCAAGCTGCAGATTCCCTCCTAACAGCAAGCTTTAGGATAGGGTACTGAATTGTAACTTACTTTCGCCTAATAAGGCGATATTGGCAAAGAGACTATCTCCCGCAGGGAAGCTGCGACCATCAAATGTTTGCCCTCATTACACTCCCCTCTGGAAGCGCTTTCACTGCAAGCTGCAGATTCCCTCCTAACAGCAAGCTCTAGGATAGGGTACTAAATTGTAACTTAAGTGCGGCTAATAAGGCGATTTTAGCAAAGAGACTATCTCCCGCAGGGAAGCTGTTACCATCAAATGTTTGCCCTCGTTAGACTACCCTCTGGAAGCGCATTCACTTCAAGCTGCAGATTCCCTCCTAACAGCAAGCTTTAGGATAGGGTACTGAATTGTAACTTACTTTCGCCTAATAACGCGATTATAGCAAAGAGAGTATCTCCCGCAGGGAAGCTGCTATCATCAAATGTTTGCCCTCATTAGACTACCCTGTGGAAGCGCTTTCACTGCAAGCTGCAGATTCCCTCCTAACAGCAAGCTTTAGGATAGGGTACTGAATTGTAACTTACTTTCGCCTAATAATGCGATTTTGGCAAAGAGACTTTCTCCCGCAGGGAAGCTGCTACCATCAAATCTTTGCCCTCATTAGACTCCCCTCTGGAAGCGCTTTCACTGCAAGCTGCAGATTCCCTCCTAACAGCAAGCTTTAGGATAGGGTACTGAATTGTAACTTACTTTCGCCTAATAATGCGATTTTGGCAAAGAGACTATCTCCCGCAGGGAAGCTGCTACCATCAAATGTTTGCCCTCATTAGACTCCCCTCTGGAAGCGCTTTCACTGCAAGCTGCAGATTCCCTCCTAACAGCAAGCTTTAGGATAAGGTACTGAATTGTAACTTACTTTCGCATAATAATGCGATTTTAGCAAAGAGAGTATCTCCCGCAGGGAAGCTGTTACCATCAAATGTTTGCCCTCATTAGACTCCCCTCTGGAAGCGCTTTCACTGCAAGCTGCAGATTCCCTCCTAACAGCAAGCTTTAGGATAGGGTACTGAATTGTATCTTACTTTCGCCTAATAATGCGATTTTGGCAAAGAGAGTATCTCCCGCAGGGAAGCTGCTACCATCAAATCTTTGCCCTCATTAGACTCCCCTCTGGAAGCGCTTTCACTGCAAGCTGCAGATTCCCTCCTAACAGCAAGCTTTAGGATAGGGTACTGAATTGTAACTTACTTTCGCCTAATAATGCGATTTTGGCAAAGAGACTATCTCCCGCAGGGAAGCTGCTACCATCAAATCTTTGCCCTCATTAGACTCCCCTCTGGAAGCGCTTTCACTGCAAGCTGCAGATTCCCTCCTAACAGCAAGCTTTAGGATAGGGTACTGAATTGTAACTTACTTTCGCCTAATAAGGCGATATTGGCAAAGAGACTATCTCCCGCAGGGAAGCTGCGACCATCAAATGTTTGCCCTCATTACACTCCCCTCTGGAAGCGCTTTCACTGCAAGCTGCAGATTCCCTCCTAACAGCAAGCTCTAGGATAGGGTACTAAATTGTAACTTAAGTGCGGCTAATAAGGCGATTTTAGCAAAGAGACTATCTCCCGCAGGGAAGCTGTTACCATCAAATGTTTGCCCTCGTTAGACTACCCTCTGGAAGCGCATTCACTTCAAGCTGCAGATTCCCTCCTAACAGCAAGCTTTAGGATAGGGTACTGAATTGTAACTTACTTTCGCCTAATAACGCGATTATAGCAAAGAGAGTATCTCCCGCAGGGAAGCTGCTATCATCAAATGTTTGCCCTCATTAGACTACCCTGTGGAAGCGCTTTCACTGCAAGCTGCAGATTCCCTCCTAACAGCAAGCTTTAGGATAGGGTACTGAATTGTAACTTACTTTCGCCTAATAATGCGATTTTGGCAAAGAGACTTTCTCCCGCAGGGAAGCTGCTACCATCAAATCTTTGCCCTCATTAGACTCCCCTCTGGAAGCGCTTTCACTGCAAGCTGCAGATTCCCTCCTAACAGCAAGCTTTAGGATAGGGTACTGAATTGTAACTTACTTTCGCCTAATAATGCGATTTTGGCAAAGAGACTATCTCCCGCAGGGAAGCTGCTACCATCAAATGTTTGCCCTCATTAGACTCCCCTCTGGAAGCGCTTTCACTGCAAGCTGCAGATTCCCTCCTAACAGCAAGCTTTAGGATAAGGTACTGAATTGTAACTTACTTTCGCATAATAATGCGATTTTAGCAAAGAGAGTATCTCCCGCAGGGAAGCTGTTACCATCAAATGTTTGCCCTCATTAGACTCCCCTCTGGAAGCGCTTTCACTGCA
Source organism: Phaenicophaeus curvirostris (assembly GCF_032191515.1). NCBI lineage: Eukaryota > Metazoa > Chordata > Aves > Cuculiformes > Cuculidae > Phaenicophaeus > Phaenicophaeus curvirostris. The sequence goes on from NW_027206850.1 coordinate 100,647, forward strand.
AGCTGCAGATTCCCTCCTAACAGCAAGCTTTAGGATAGGGTACTGAATTGTATCTTACTTTCGCCTAATAATGCGATTTTGGCAAAGAGAGTATCTCCCGCAGGGAAGCTGCTACCATCAAATCTTTGCCCTCATTAGACTCCCCTCTGGAAGCGCTTTCACTGCAAGCTGCAGATTCCCTCCTAACAGCAAGCTTTAGGATAGGGTACTGAATTGTAACTTACTTTCGCCTAATAATGCGATTTTGGCAAAGAGACTATCTCCCGCAGGGAAGCTGCTACCATCAAATCTTTGCCCTCATTAGACTCCCCTCTGGAAGCGCTTTCACTGCAAGCTGCAGATTCCCTCCTAACAGCAAGCTTTAGGATAGGGTACTGAATTGTAACTTACTTTCGCCTAATAATGCGATTTTGGCAAAGAGACTATCTCCCGCAGGGAAGCTGCTACCATCAAATCTTTGCCCTCATTAGACTCCCCTCTGGAAGCGCTTTCACTGCAAGCTGCAGATTCCCTCCTAACAGCAAGCTTTAGGATAGGGTACTGAATTGTAACTTACTTTCGCCTAATAAGGCGATATTGGCAAAGAGACTATCTCCCGCAGGGAAGCTGCGACCATCAAATGTTTGCCCTCATTACACTCCCCTCTGGAAGCGCTTTCACTGCAAGCTGCAGATTCCCTCCTAACAGCAAGCTCTAGGATAGGGTACTAAATTGTAACTTAAGTGCGGCTAATAAGGCGATTTTAGCAAAGAGACTATCTCCCGCAGGGAAGCTGTTACCATCAAATGTTTGCCCTCGTTAGACTACCCTCTGGAAGCGCATTCACTTCAAGCTGCAGATTCCCTCCTAACAGCAAGCTTTAGGATAGGGTACTGAATTGTAACTTACTTTCGCCTAATAACGCGATTATAGCAAAGAGAGTATCTCCCGCAGGGAAGCTGCTATCATCAAATGTTTGCCCTCATTAGACTCCCCTCTGGAAGCGCTTTCACTGCAAGCTGCAGATTCCCTCCTAACAGCAAGCTTTAGGATAGGGTACTGAATTGTAACTTACTTTTGCCTAATAATGCGATTTTGGCAAAGAGACTTTCTCCCGCAGGGAAGCTGCTACCATCAAATCTTTGCCCTCATTAGACTCCCCTCTGGAAGCGCTTTCACTGCAAGCTGCAGATTCCCTCCTAACAGCAAGCTTTAGGATAGGGTACTGAATTGTAACTTACTTTCGCCTAATAATGCGATTTTGGCAAAGAGACTATCTCCCGCAGGGAAGCTGCTACCATCAAATGTTTGCCCTCATTAGACTCCCCTCTGGAAGCGCTTTCACTGCAAGCTGCAGATTCCCTCCTAACAGCAAGCTTTAGGATAAGGTACTGAATTGTAACTTACTTTCGCATAATAATGCGATTTTGGCAAAGAGAGTATCTCCCGCAGGGAAGCTGTTACCATCAAATGTTTGCCCTCATTAGACTCCCCTCTGGAAGCGCTTTCACTGCAAGCTGCAGATTCCCTCCTAACAGCAAGCTTTAGGATAGGGTACTGAATTGTATCTTACTTTCGCCTAATAATGCGATTTTGGCAAAGAGAGTATCTCCCGCAGGGAAGCTGCTACCATCAAATCTTTGCCCTCATTAGACTCCCCTCTGGAAGCGCTTTCACTGCAAGCTGCAGATTCCCTCCTAACAGCAAGCTTTAGGATAGGGTACTGAATTGTAACTTAACTGCGGCTAATAAGGCGATTTTGGCAAAGAGAGTATCTCCCGCAGGGAAGCTGCTACCATCAAATGTTTGCCCTCGTTAGACTCCCCTCTGGAAGCGCTTTCACTGCAAGCTGCAGATTCCCTCCTAACAGCAAGCTTTAGGATAGGGTACTGAATTGTAACTTACTTTCGCCTAATAATGCGATTTTGGCAAAGAGAGTATCTCCCGCAGGGAAGCTGTTACCATCAAATGTTTGCCCTCGTTAGACTCCCCTCTGGAAGCGCTTTCACTGCAAGCTGCAGATTCCCTCCTAACAGCAAGCTTTAGGATAGGGTACTGAATTGTAACTTACTTTCGCCTTATGATGCGATTTTGGCAAAGAGAGTATCTCCCGCAGGGAAGCTGCTACCATCAAATGTTTGCCCTCATTAGACTCCCCTCTGGAAGCGCTTTCACTGCAAGCTGCAGATTCCCTCCTAACAGCAAGCTTTAGCATAGGGTACTGAATTGTAACTTACTTTCGCCTAATAATGCGATTTTGGCAAAGAGAGTATCTCCCGCAGGGAAGCTGCTAACATCAAATGTTTGCCCTCATTAGACTCCCCTCTGGAAGCGCTTTCACTTCAAGCTGCAGATTCCCTCCTAACAGCAAGCTTTAGGATAGGGTACTGAATTGTAACTTAACTGAGGCTAATTAGGCGATTATGGCAAAGAGAATATCTCCCGCAGGGAAGCTGCTACCATCAAATATTTGCCCTCATTAGACTCCCCTCTGGAAGCGCTTTCACTGCAAGCTGCAGATTCCCTCCTAACAGCAAGCTTTAGGATAGGGTACTGAATTGTAACTTAACTGCGGCTAATAAGGCGATTATGGCAAAGAGAGTATCTCCCGCAGGGAAGCTGTTACCATCAAATGTTTGCCCTCATTAGACTCCCCTCTGGAAGCGCTTTCACTGCAAGCTGCAGATTCCCTCCTAACAGCAAGCTTTAGGATAGGGTACTAAATTGTAACTTAAGTGCGGCTAATAAGGCGATTTTAGCAAAGAGACTATCTCCCGAAGGGAAGCTATTACCATCAAATGTTTGGCCTCGTTAGACTCCCCTCTGGAAGCGCTTTCACTGCAAGCTGCAGATTCCCTCCTAACAGCAAGCTTTAGGATAGGGTACTGAATTGTATCTTACTTCCGCATAATAATGCGATTTTGGCAAAAAGAGTATCTCCCGCAGGGAAGCTGCTACCATCAAATGTTTGCCCTCGTTAGACTCCCCTCTGGAAGCGCTTTCACTGCAAGCTGCAGATTCCCTCCTAACAGCAAGCTTTAGGATAGGGTACTGAATTGTAACTTACTTTCGCCTAATAATGCGATTTTGGCAAAGAGACTATAACTCGCAGGGAAGCTGCTGCCACCAAAAGTTTGCCTTCATTAGACTCCCCTCTGGAAGCGCTTTCACTGCAAGCTGCAGATTCCCTCCTAACATCAAGCTTTAGGATAGTGTACTGAATTGTATCTTCACTGCGGCTAATAAGGCGATTTTGGCAAAGAGACTATCTCCAGCAGGGAAGCTGCTACCATCAAATGTTTGCCCTCATTAGAATCCCCTCTGTAAGCGCTTTCACTGCAAGCTGCAGATTCCCTCCTAACAGCAAGCATTAGGATAGGGTACTGAATTGTAACTTACTTTCGCCTAATAATGCGATTTTTGCAAAGAGAATATCTCCCGCAGGGAAGCTGTTACCATCAAACGTTTGCCCTCATTAGACTCCCCTCTGGAAGCGCTTTCACTGCAAGCTGCAGATTCCCTCCTAACAGCAAGCTTTAGGATAGGGTACTGAATTGTAACTTACTTTCGCCTAATAATGCGATTTTGGCAAAGAGACTATAACTCGCAGGGAAGCTGCTACCACCAAATGTTTGCCCTCATTAGACTCCCCTCTGGAAGCGCTTTCACTGCAAGCTGCAGATTCCCTCCTAACAGCAAGCTTTAGGATAGGGTACTGACTTGTAACTTAACTGCGGCTCATAAGGCGATTTTGGCAAAGACAGTATCTCCCGCAGGGAAGCTGCTACCATCAAATGTTTGCCCTCATTAGACTCCCCTCTGGAAGCGCTTTCACTGCAAGCTGCAGATTCCTTCCTAACAGCAAGCTTTAGGATAGGGTACTGAATTGTAACTTACTTTCGCCTAATAATGCGATTTTGGCAAAGAGACTATAACTCGCAGGGAAGCTGCTGCCACCAAATGTTTGCCCTCATTAGACTCCCCTCTGGAAGCGCTTTCACTGCAAGCTGCAGATTCCCTCCTAACAGCAAGCTTTAGGATAGTGTACTGAATTGTAACTTAATTTCGCCTAATAATGCGATTTTGGCAAAGAGACTATCTCCCGCAGGGAAGCTGCTACCATCAAATGTTTGCCCTCATTAGACTCCCCTCTGGAAGCGCTTTCACTGCAAGCTGCAGATTCCCTCCTAACAGCAAGCTTTAGGATAGGGTACTGAATTGTAACTTACTTTCGCCTAATAATGCGATTTTGGCAAAGAGAGTATCTCCCGCAGGGAAGCTGTTACCATCAAATGTTTGCCCTCGTTAGACTACCCTCTGGAAGCGCATTCACTTCAAGCTGCAGATTCCCTCCTAACAGCAAGCTTTAGGATAGGGTACTGAATTGTAACTTACTTTCGCCTAATAATGCGATTTTGGCAAAGAGAGTATCTCCCGCAGGGAAGCTGCTACCATCAAATGTTTGCCCTCATTAGACTCCCCTCTGGAAGCGCTTTCACTGCAAGCTGCAGATTCCCTCCTAACAGCAAGCTTTAGGATAGGGTACTGAATTGTAACTTAACTGCGGCTAATAAGGCGATTATGGCAAAGAGAGTATCTCCCGCAGGGAAGCTGCTACCATCAAATGTTTGCCCTCATTAGACTACCCTGTGGAAGCGCTTTCACTGCAAGCTGCAGATTCCCTCCTAACAGCAAGCTTTAGGATAAGGTACTGAATTGTAACTTACTTTCGCCTAATAATGCGATTTTGGCAAAGAGACTATCTCCCGCAGGGAAGCTGCTACCATCAAATGTTTGCCCTCATTAGACTACCCTGTGGAAGCGCTTTCACTGCAAGCTGCAGATTCCCTCCTAACTGCAAGCTTTAGGATAGGGTCCTGAATTGTAACTTACTTTCGCCTAATAATGCGATTTTGGCAAAGAGAGTATCTCCCGCAGGGAAGCTGCTACCATCAAATCTTTGCCCTCATTAGACTCCCCTCTGGAAGCGCTTTCACTGCAAGCTGCAGATTCCCTCCTAACAGCAAGCTTTAGGATAGGGTACTGAATCGTAACTTACTTTCGCCTAATAATGCGATTTTGGCTAAGAGAGTATCTCCCGCAGGGAAGCTGCTACCATCAAATGCTTGCCCTCATTAGACTCCCCTCTGGAAGCGCTTTCACTGCAAGCTGCAGATTCCCTCCTAACAGCAAGCTTTAGGATAGGGTACTGAATTGTAACTTAACTGCGGCTAATAAGGCGATTTTGGCAAAGAGAATATCTCCCGCAGGGAAGCTGTTACCATCAAATGTTTGCCCTCATTAGACTCCCCTCTGGAAGCGCTTTCACTGCAAGCTGCAGATTCCCTCCTAACAGCAAGCTTTAGGATAGGGTACTGAATTGTAACTTACTTTCGCCTAATAATGCGATTTTGGCAAAAAGAGTATCTCCCGCAGGGAAGCTGCTACCATCAAATGTTTGCCCTCGTTAGACTACCCTCTGGAAGCGCATTCACTTCAATCTGCAGATTCCCTCCTAACAGCAAGCTTTAGGATAGGGTACTGAATTGTAACTCACTTTCGCCTAATAATGCGATTTTGGAAAAGAGACTATCTCCCGCAGGGAAGCTGCTACCATCAAATCTTTGCCCTCATTAGACTACCCTGTGGAAGCGCTTTCACTGCAAGCTGCAGATTCCCTCCTAACTGCAAGCTTTAGGATAGGGTCCTGAATTGTAACTTACTTTCGCCTAATAATGCGATTTTGGCAAAGAGAGTATCTCCCGCAGGGAAGCTGCTACCATCAAATCTTTGCCCTCATTAGACTCCCCTCTGGAAGCGCTTTCACTGCAAGCTGCAGATTCCCTCCTAACAGCAAGCTTTAGGATAGGGTACTGAATCGTAACTTACTTTCGCCTAATAATGCGATTTTGGAAAAGAGACTATCTCCCGCAGGGAAGCTGCTACCATCAAATCTTTGCCCTCATTAGACTACCCTGTGGAAGCGCTTTCACTGCAAGCTGCAGATTCCCTCCTAACTGCAAGCTTTAGGATAGGGTCCTGAATTGTAACTTACTTTCGCCTAATAATGCGATTTTGGCAAAGAGAGTATCTCCCGCAGGGAAGCTGCTACCATCAAATGTTTGCCCTCATTAGACTCCCCTCTGGAAGCGCTTTCACTGCAAGCTGCAGATTCCCTCCTAACAGCAAGCTTTAGGATAGGGTACTGAATTGTAACGTACTTTCGCCTAATGATGCGATTTTAGCAAAGAGACTTTCTCCCGCAGGGAAGCTGCTACCATCAAATGTTTGCCCTCATTAGACTCCCCTCTGGAAGCGCTTTCACTGCAAGCTGCAGATTCCCTCCTAACAGCAAGCTTTAGGATAGGGTACTGAATTGTAACTTAACTGCGGCTAATAAGGCGATTATGGCAAAGAGAATATCTCCCGCAGGGAAGCTGCTACCATCAAATGCTTGCCCTCATTAGACTCCCCTCTGGAAGCGCATTCACTTCAAGCTGCAGATTCCCTCCTAACAGCAAGCTTTAGGATAGGGTACTGAATTGTAACTTAAATGCGGCTAATAATGCGATTTTGGAAAAGAGACTATCTCCCGCAGGGAAGCTGCTACCATCAAATGTTTGCCCTCATTAGACTACCCTGTGGAAGCGCTTTCACTGCAAGCTGCAGATTCCCTCCTAACTGCAAGCTTTAGGATAGGGTCCTGAATTGTAACTTACTTTCGTCTAATAATGCGATTTTGGCAAAGAGAGTATCTCCCGCAGGGAAGCTGCTACCATCAAATCTTTGCCCTCATTAGACTCCCCTCTGGAAGCGCTTTCACTGCAAGCTGCAGATTCCCTCCTAACAGCAAGCTTTAGGATAGGGTACTGAATCGTAACTTACTTTCGCCTAATAATGCGATTTTGGCTAAGAGAGTATCTCCCGCAGGGAAGCTGCTACCATCAAATGCTTGCCCTCATTAGACTCCCCTCTGGAAGCGCTTTCACTGCAAGCTGCAGATTCCCTCCTAACAGCAAGCTTTAGGATAGGGTACTGAATTGTAACTTAACTGCGGCTAATAAGGCGATTTTGGCGAAGAGAATATCTCCCGCAGGGAAGCTGTTACCATCAAATGTTTGCCCTCATTAGACTCCCCTCTGGAAGCGCTTTCACTGCAAGCTGCAGATTCCCTCCTAACAGCAAGCTTTAGGATAGGGTACTGAATTGTAACTTACTTTCGCCTAATAATGCGATTTTGGCAAAGAGAGTATCTCCCGCAGGGAAGCTGCTACCATCAAATGTTTGCCCTCGTTAGACTACCCTCTGGAAGCGCATTCACTTCAAGCTGCAGATTCCCTCCTAACAGCAAGCTTTAGGATAGGGTCCTGAATTGTAACTTACTTTCGCCTAATAATGCGATTTTGGAAAAGAGACTATCTCCCGCAGGGAAGCTGCTACCATCAAATCTTTGCCCTCATTAGACTACCCTGTGGAAGCGCTTTCACTGCAAGCTGCAGATTCCCTCCTAACTGCAAGCTTTAGGATAGGGTCCTGAATTGTAACTTACTTTCGCCTAATAATGCGATTTTGTCAAAGAGAGTATCTCCCGCAGGGAAGCTGCTACCATCAAATCTTTGCCCTCATTAGACTCCCCTCTGGAAGCGCTTTCACTGCAAGCTGCAGATTCCCTCCTAACAGCAAGCTTTAGGATAGGGTACTGAATTGTAACGTACTTTCGCCTAATGATGCGATTTTAGCAAAGAGACTTTCTCCCGCAGGGAAGCTGCTACCATCAAATGTTTGCCCTCATTAGACTCCCCTCTGGAAGCGCTTTCACTGCAAGCTGCAGATTCCCTCCTAACAGCAAGCTTTAGGATAGGGTACTGAATTGTAACTTAACTGCGGCTAATAAGGCGATTATGGCAAAGAGAATATCTCCCGCAGGGAAGCTGCTACCATCAAATGCTTGCCCTCATTAGACTCCCCTCTGGAAGCGCTTTCACTGCAAGCTGCAGATTCCCTCCTAACAGCAAGCTTTAGGATAGGGTACTGAATTGTAACTTACTTTCGCCTAATAATGCGATTTTGGCAAAAAGAGTATCTCCCGCAGGGAAGCTGCTACCATCAAATGTTTGCCCTCATTAGACTCCCCTCTGGAAGCGCTTTCACTGCAAGCTGCAGATTCCCTCCTAACAGCAAGCTTTAGGAAAGGGTACTGAATTGTAACGTACTTTCGCCTAATAATGCGATTTTAGAAAAGAGACTTTCTCCCGCAGGGAAGCTGCTACCATCAAATGTTTGCCCTCATTAGACTCCCCTCTGGAAGCGCTTTCACTGCAAGCTGCAGATTCCCTCCTAACAGCAACTTTAGGATAGGGTACTGAATTGTAACTTACTTTCGCCTAATAATGCGATTTTGGCAAAGAGACTATCTCCCACAGGGAAGCTGCTACCATCAAATCTTTGCCCTCATTAGACTCCCCTCTGGAAGCGCTTTCACTGCAAGCTGCAGATTCCCTCCTAACAGCAAGCTTTAGGATAGGGTACTGAATTGTAACTTACTTTCGCCTAATAATGCGATTTTGGCAAAGAGAGTATCTCGCGCAGGGAAGCTGCTACCATCAAATATTTGCCCTCATTAGACTCCCCTCTGGAAGCGCTTTCACTGCAAGCTGCAGATTCCCTCCTAACAGCAAGCTTTAGCATAGGGTACTGAATTGTAACTTAACTGCGGCTAATAAGGCGATTTTGGCAAAGAGAATATCTCCCGCAGGGAAGTTGCTACTATCAAATGTTTGCCCTCATTAGACTCCCCTCTGGAAGCGCTTTGACTGCAAGCTGCAGATTCCCTCCTAATAGCAAGCTTTAGGATAGGGTACTGAATTGTAACTTACTTTCGCCTAATAATGCGATTTTGGCAAAGAGAGTATCTCCCGCAGGGAAGCTGCTACCATCAAATGTTTGCCCTCATTAGACTCCCCTCTGGAAGCGCTTTCACTGCAAGCTGCAGATTCCCTCCTAACAGCAAGCTTTAGGATAGGGTACTGAATTGTAACTTACTTTCGCCTAATAATGCGATTTTGGCAAAGAGAGTATCTCCCGCAGGGAAGCTGCTACCATCAAATGTTTGCCCTCCTTAGACTCCCCTCTGGAAGCGCTTTCACTGCAAGCTGCAGATTCCCTCCTAACAGCAAGCTTTAGGATAAGGTACTGAATTGTAACTTACTTTCGCCTAATAATGCGATTTTGGCAAAGAGAGTATCACCCGCAGGGAAGCTGCTACCATCAAATGTTTGCCCTCGTTAGACTCCCCTCTGGAAGCGCTTTCACTGCAAGCTGCAGATTCCCTCCTAACAGCAAGCTTTAGGATAGGGTACTGAATTGTAACTTACTTTCGCCTAATAATGCGATTTTGGCAAAGAGACTATCTCCCGCAGGGAAGCTGCTACCATCAAATGTTTGCCCTCGTTAGACTACCCTCTGGAAGCGCATTCACTTCAAGCTGCAGATTCCCTCCTAACAGCAAGCTTTAGGATAGGGTACTGAATTGTAACTTACTTTCGCCTAATAACGCGATTATAGCAAAGAGAGTATCTCCCGCAGGGAAGCTGCTACCATCAAATGTTTGCCCTCATTAGACTACCCTGTGGAAGCGCTTTCACTGCAAGCTGCAGATTCCCTCCTAACAGCAAGCTTTAGGATAAGGTACTGAATTGTAACTTACTTTCGCCTAATAATGCGATATTGGCAAAGAGACTATCTCCCGCAGGGAAGCTGCGACCATCAAATCTTTGCCCTCATTAGACTCCCCACTGGAAGCGCTTTCACTGCAAGCTGCAGAATCCCTCCTAACAGCAAGCTTTAGGATAAGGTACTGAATTGAAACTTACTTTCGCCTAATAATGCGATTTTGGCAAAGAGAGTATCTCCCGCAGGGAAGCTGCTACCATCAAATCTTTGCCCTCATTAGACTCCCCTCTGGAAGCGATTTCACTGCAAGCTGCAGATTCCCTCCTAACAGCAAGCTTTAGGATAGGGTACTGAATTGTAACTTACTTTCGCCTAATAATGCGATTTTGGCAAAGAGACTATCTCCCGCAGGGAAGCTGCTACCATCAAATGTTTGCCCTCATTAGACTACCCTGTGGAAGCGCTTTCACTGCAAGCTGCAGATTCCCTCCTAACAGCAAGCTTTAGGATAGGGTACTGAATTGTAACTTACTTTCGCCTAATAATGCGATTTTGGCAAAGAGACTTTCTCCCGCAGGGAAGCTGCTACCATCAAATCTTTGCCCTCATTAGACTCCCCTCTGGAAGCGCTTTCACTGCAAGCTGCAGATTCCCTCCTAACAGCAAGCTTTAGGATAGGGTACTGAATTGTAACTTAACTGCGGCTAATAAGGCGATTATGGCAAAGAGAATATTTCCCGCAGGGAAGCTGCTACCATCAAATATTTGCCCTCATTAGACTCCCCTCTGGAAGCGCTTTCACTTCAAGCTGCAGATTCCCTCCTAACAGCAAGCTTTAGGATAGGGTACTGAATTGTAACTTACTTTCGCCTAATAACGCGATTTTGGCAAAGAGAGTATCTCCCACAAGGAAGCTGCTACCATCAAATGCTTGCCCTCATTAGACTCCCCTCTGGAAGCGCTTTCACTGCAAGCTGCAGATTCCCTCCTAACAGCAAGCTTTAGGATAGGGTACTGAATTGTAACTTACTTTCGCCTAATAATGCGATTTTGGCAAGGAGAGTATCTCCCGCAGGGAAGCTGCTACCATCAAATGTTTGCCCTCATTAGACTCCCCTCTGGAAGCGCTTTCACTGCAAGCTGCAGATTCCCTCCTAACAGCAAGCTTTAGGATAGGGTACTGAATTGTAACTTACTTTCGCCTAATAATGCGATTTTGGCAAAGAGACTATCTCCCGCAGGGAAGCTGCTACCATCAAATCTTTGCCCTCATTAGACTCCCCTCTGGAAGCGCTTTCACTGCAAGCTGCAGATTCCCTCCTAACAGCAAGCTTTAGGATAGGGTACTGAATTGTAACTTACTTTCGCCTAATAAGGCGATATTGGCAAAGAGACTATCTCCCGCAGGGAAGCTGCGACCATCAAATGTTTGCCCTCATTACACTCCCCTCTGGAAGCGCTTTCACTGCAAGCTGCAGATTCCCTCCTAACAGCAAGCTCTAGGATAGGGTACTAAATTGTAACTTAAGTGCGGCTAATAAGGCGATTTTAGCAAAGAGAGTATCTCCCGCAGGGAAGCTGTTACCATCAAATGTTTGCCCTCGTTAGACTACCCTCTGGAAGCGCATTCACTTCAAGCTGCAGATTCCCTCCTAACAGCAAGCTTTAGGATAGGGTACTGAATTGTAACTTACTTTCGCCTAATAACGCGATTATAGCAAAGAGAGTATCTCCCGCAGGGAAGCTGCTATCATCAAATGTTTGCCCTCATTAGACTACCCTGTGGAAGCGCTTTCACTGCAAGCTGCAGATTCCCTCCTAACAGCAAGCTTTAGGATAGGGTACTGAATTGTAACTTACTTTCGCCTAATAATGCGATTTTGGCAAAGAGACTTTCTCCCGCAGGGAAGCTGCTACCATCAAATCTTTGCCCTCATTAGACTCCCCTCTGGAAGCGCTTTCACTGCAAGCTGCAGATTCCCTCCTAACAGCAAGCTTTAGGATAGGGTACTGAATTGTAACTTACTTTCGCCTAATAATGCGATTTTGGCAAAGAGACTATCTCCCGCAGGGAAGCTGCTACCATCAAATGCTTGCCCTCATTAGACTCCCCTCTGGAAGCGCTTTCACTGCAAGCTGCAGATTCCCTCCTAACAGCAAGCTTTAGGATAGGGTACTGAATTGTAACTTACTTTCGCCTAATAACGCGATTTTGGCAAAGAGAGTATCTCCCACAAGGAAGCTGCTACCATCAAATGCTTGCCCTCATTAGACTCCCCTCTGGAAGCGCTTTCACTGCAAGCTGCAGATTCCCTCCTAACAGCAAGCTTTAGGATAGGGTACTGAATTGTAACTTACTTTCGCCTAATAATGCGATTTTGGCAAAGAGAGTATCTCCCGCAGGGAAGCTGCTACCATCAAATGTTTGCCCTCATTAGACTCCCCTCTGGAAGCGCTTTCACTGCAAGCTGCAGATTCCCTCCTAACAGCAAGCTTTAGGATAGGGTACTGAATTGTAACTTAACTGCGGCTAATAAGGCGATTTTGGCAAAGAGAATATCTCCCGCAGGGAAGCTGCTACCATCAAATGTTTGCCCTCGTTAGACTCCCCTCTGGAAGCGCTTTCACTGCAAGCTGCAGATTCCCTCCTAACAGCAAGCTTTAGGATAGGGTACTGAATTGTAACTTACTTTCGCCTTATGATGAGATTTTGGCAAAGAGACTATCTCCCGCAGGGAAGCTGCGACCATCAAATCTTTGCCCTCATTAGACTCCCCTCTGGAAGCGCTTTCACTTCAAGCTGCAGATTCCCTCCTAACAGCAAGCTTTAGGATAGGGTACTGAATTGTAACTTAACTGAGGCTAATTAGGCGATTATGGCAAAGAGAATATCTCCCGCAGGGAAGCTGCTACCATCAAATATTTGCCCTCGTTAGACTCCCCTCTGGAAGCGCTTTCACTGCAAGCTGCAGATTCCCTCCTAACAGCAAGCTTTAGGATAGGGTACTGAATTGTAACTTAACTGAGGCTAATAAGGCGATTTTGGCAAAGAGAGTATCTCCCGCAGGGAAGCTGTTACCATCAAATGTTTGCCCTCGTTAGACTCCCCTCTGGAAGCGCTTTCACTGCAAGCTGCAGATTCCCTCCTAACAGCAAGCTTTAGGATAGGGTACTGAATTGTAACTTACTTTCGCCTTATGATGCGATTTTGGCAAAGAGAGTATCTCCCGCAGGGAAGCTGCTACCATCAAATGTTTGCCCTCATTAGACTCCCCTCTGGAAGCGCTTTCACTGCAAGCTGCAGATTCCCTCCTAACAGCAAGCTTTAGGATAAGGTACTGAATTGTAACTTACTTTCGCATAATAATGCGATTTTGGCAAAGAGAGTATCTCCCGCAGGGAAGCTGTTACCATCAAATGTTTGCCCTCATTAGACTCCCCTCTGGAAGCGCTTTCACTGCAAGCTGCAGATTCCCTCCTAACAGCAAGCTTTAGGATAGGGTACTGAATTGTATCTTACTTTCGCCTAATAATGGGATTTTGGCAAAGAGAGTATCTCCCGCAGGGAAGCTGCTACCATCAAATCTTTGCCCTCATTAGACTCCCCTCTGGAAGCGCTTTCACTGCAAGCTGCAGATTCCCTCCTAACAGCAAGCTTTAGGATAGGGTACTGAATTGTAACTTAACTGCGGCTAATAAGGCGATTTTGGCAAAGAGAGTATCTCCCGCAGGGAAGCTGTTACCATCAAATGTTTGCCCTCGTTAGACTCCCCTCTGGAAGCGCTTTCACTGCAAGCTGCAGATTCCCTCCTAACAGCAAGCTTTAGGATAGGGTACTGAATTGTAACTTACTTTCGCCTAATAAGGCGATATTGGCAAAGAGACTATCTCCCGCAGGGAAGCTGCGACCATCAAATGTTTGCCCTCATTACACTCCCCTCTGGAAGCGCTTTCACTGCAAGCTGCAGATTCCCTCCTAACAGCAAGCTCTAGGATAGGGTACTAAATTGTAACTTAAGTGCGGCTAATAAGGCGATTTTAGCAAAGAGACTATCTCCCGAAGGGAAGCTATTACCATCAAATGTTTGCCCTCGTTAGACTCCCCTCTGGAAGCGCTTTCACTGCAAGCTGCAGATTCCCTCCTAACAGCAAGCTTTAGGATAGGGTACTGAATTGTATCTTACTTCCGCATAATAATGCGATTTTGGCAAAAAGAGTATCTCCCGCAGGGAAGCTGCTACCATCAAATGTTTGCCCTCGTTAGACTCCCCTCTGGAAGCGCTTTCACTGCAAGCTGCAGATTCCCTCCTAACAGCAAGCTTTAGGATAGGGTACTGAATTGTAACTTACTTTCGCCTAATAATGCGATTTTGGCAAAGAGACTATAACTCGCAGGGAAGCTGCTGCCACCAAAAGTTTGCCTTCATTAGACTCCCCTCTGGAAGCGCTTTCACTGCAAGCTGCAGATTCCCTCCTAACATCAAGCTTTAGGATAGTGTACTGAATTGTATCTTCACTGCGGCTAATAAGGCGATTTTGGCAAAGAGACTATCTCCAGCAGGGAAGCTGCTACCATCAAATGTTTGCCCTCATTAGAATCCCCTCTGTAAGCGCTTTCACTGCAAGCTGCAGATTCCCTCCTAACAGCAAGCATTAGGATAGGGTACTGAATTGTAACTTACTTTCGCCTAATAATGCGATTTTTGCAAAGAGAATATCTCCCGCAGGGAAGCTGTTACCATCAAACGTTTGCCCTCATTAGACTCCCCTCTGGAAGCGCTTTCACTGCAAGCTGCAGATTCCCTCCTAACAGCAAGCTTTAGGATAGGGTACTGAATTGTAACTTACTTTCGCCTAATAATGCGATTTTGGCAAAGAGACTATAACTCGCAGGGAAGCTGCTACCACCAAATGTTTGCCCTCCTTAGACTCCCCTCTGGAAGCGCTTTCACTGCAAGCTGCAGATTCCCACCTAACAGCAAGCTTTAGGATAGGGTACTGACTTGTAACTTAACTGCGGCTCATAAGGCGATTTTGGCAAAGACAGTATCTCCCGCAGGGAAGCTGCTACCATCAAATGTTTGCCCTCATTAGACTCCCCTCTGGAAGCGCTTTCACTGCAAGCTGCAGATTCCTTCCTAACAGCAAGCTTTAGGATAGGGTACTGAATTGTAACTTACTTTCGCCTAATAATGCGATTTTGGCAAAGAGACTATAACTCGCAGGGAAGCTGCTGCCACCAAATGTTTGCCCTCATTAGACTCCCCTCTGGAAGCGCTTTCACTGCAAGCTGCAGATTCCCTCCTAACAGCAAGCTTTAGGATAGGGTACTGAATTGTAACTTAATTTCGCCTAATAATGCGATTTTGGCAAAGAGACTATCTCCCGCAGGGAAGCTGCTACCATCAAATGTTTGCCCTCATTAGACTCCCCTCTGGAAGCGCTTTCACTGCAAGCTGCAGATTCCCTCCTAACAGCAAGCTTTAGGATAGGGTACTGAATTGTAACTTACTTTCGCCTAATAATGCGATTTTGGCAAAGAGAGTATCTCCCGCAGGGAAGCTGTTACCATCAAATGTTTGCCCTCGTTAGACTACCCTCTGGAAGCGCATTCACTTCAAGCTGCAGATTCCCTCCTAACAGCAAGCTTTAGGATAGGGTACTGAATTGTAACTTACTTTCGCCTAATAATGCGATTTTGGCAAAGAGAGTATCTCCCGCAGGGAAGCTGCTACCATCAAATGTTTGCCCTCATTAGACTCCCCTCTGGAAGCGCTTTCACTGCAAGCTGCAGATTCCCTCCTAACAGCAAGCTTTAGGATAGGGTACTGAATTGTAACTTAACTGCGGCTAATAAGGCGATTATGGCAAAGAGAATATCTCCCGCAGGGAAGCTGCTACCATCAAATATTTGCCCTCATTAGACTCCCCTCTGGAAGCGCATTCACTGCAAGCTGCAGAATCCCTCCTAACAGCAAGCTTTAGGATAAGGTACTGAATTGTAACTTACTTTCGCCTAATAATGCGATTTTGGAAAAGAGACTATCTCCCGCAGGGAAGCTGCTACCATCAAATGTTTGCCCTCATTAGACTACCCTGTGGAAGCGCTTTCACTGCAAGCTGCAGATTCCCTCCTAACTGCAAGCTTTAGGATAGGGTCCTGAATTGTAACTTACTTTCGCCTAATAATGCGATTTTGGCAAAGAGAGTATCTCCCGCAGGGAAGCTGCTACCATCAAATCTTTGCCCTCATTAGACTCCCCTCTGGAAGCGCTTTCACTGCAAGCTGCAGATTCCCTCCTAACAGCAAGCTTTAGGATAGGGTACTGAATCGTAACTTACTTTCGCCTAATAATGCGATTTTGGCTAAGAGAGTATCTCCCGCAGGGAAGCTGCTACCATCAAATGCTTGCCCTCATTAGACTCCCCTCTGGAAGCGCTTTCACTGCAAGCTGCAGATTCCCTCCTAACAGCAAGCTTTAGGATAGGGTACTGAATTGTAACTTAACTGCGGCTAATAAGGCGATTTTGGCAAAGAGAATATCTCCCGCAGGGAAGCTGTTACCATCAAATGTTTGCCCTCATTAGACTCCCCTCTGGAAGCGCTTTCACTGCAAGCTGCAGATTCCCTCCTAACAGCAAGCTTTAGGATAGGGTACTGAATTGTAACTTACTTTCGCCTAATAATGCGATTTTGGCAAAAAGAGTATCTCCCGCAGGGAAGCTGCTACCATCAAATGTTTGCCCTCGTTAGACTACCCTCTGGAAGCGCATTCACTTCAATCTGCAGATTCCCTCCTAACAGCAAGCTTTAGGATAGGGTACTGAATTGTAACTCACTTTCGCCTAATAATGCGATTTTGGAAAAGAGACTATCTCCCGCAGGGAAGCTGCTACCATCAAATCTTTGCCCTCATTAGACTACCCTGTGGAAGCGCTTTCACTGCAAGCTGCAGATTCCCTCCTAACTGCAAGCTTTAGGATAGGGTACTGAATTGAAACTTACTTTCGCCTAATAATTCGATTTTGGCAAAGAGAGTATCTCCCGCAGGGAAGCTGCTACCATCAAATCTTTGCCCTCATTAGACTCCCCTCTGGAAGCGCTTTCACTGCAAGCTGCAGATTCCCTCCTAACAGCAAGCTTTAGGATAGGGTACTGAATTGTAACTTAATTTCGCCTAATAATGCGATTTTGGCAAAGAGAGTATCTCCCGCAGGGAAGCTGCTACCATCAAATGTTTGCCCTCATTAGACTCCCCTCTGGAAGCGCTTTCACTGCAAGCTGCAGATTCCCTCCTAACAGCAAGCTTTAGGATAGGGTACTGAATTGTAACTTACTTTCGCCTTATGATGCGATTTTGGCAAAGAGAGTATCTCCCGCAGGGAAGCTGCTACCATCAAATGTTTGCCCTCATTAGACTCCCCTCTGGAAGCGCTTTCACTGCAAGCTGCAGATTCCCTCCTAACAGCAAGCTTTAGGATAAGGTACTGAATTGTAACTTACTTTCGCATAATAATGCGATTTTGGCAAAGAGAGTATCTCCCGCAGGGAAGCTGTTACCATCAAATGTTTGCCCTCATTAGACTCCCCTCTGGAAGCGCTTTCACTGCAAGCTGCAGATTCCCTCCTAACAGCAAGCTTTAGGATAGGGTACTGAATTGTAACTTAACTGCGGCTAATAAGGCGATTTTGGCAAAGAGAGTATCTCCCGCAGGGAAGCTGTTACCATCAAATGTTTGCCCTCGTTAGACTCCCCTCTGGAAGCGCTTTCACTGCAAGCTGCAGATTCCCTCCTAACTGCAAGCTTTAGGATAGGGTACTGAATTGTAACTTACTTTCGCCTAATAAGGCGATTTTGGCAAAGAGACTATCTCCCGCAGGGAAGCTGCGACCATCAAATGTTTGCCCTCATTACACTCCCCTCTGGAAGCGCTTTCACTGCAAGCTGCAGATTCCCTCCTAACAGCAAGCTCTAGGATAGGGTACTAAATTGTAACTTAAGTGCGGCTAATAAGGCGATTTTAGCAAAGAGACTATCTCCCGAAGGGAAGCTATTACCATCAAATGTTTGCCCTCGTTAGACTCCCCTCTGGAAGCGCTTTCACTGCAAGCTGCAGATTCCCTCCTAACAGCAAGCTTTAGGATAGGGTACTGAATTGTATCTTACTTCCGCATAATAATGCGATTTTGGCAAAAAGAGTATCTCCCGCAGGGAAGCTGCTACCATCAAATGTTTGCCCTCGTTAGACTCCCCTCTGGAAGCGCTTTCACTGCAAGCTGCAGATTCCCTCCTAACAGCAAGCTTTAGGATAGGGTACTGAATTGTAACTTACTTTCGCCTAATAATGCGATTTTGGCAAAGAGACTATAACTCGCAGGGAAGCTGCTGCCACCAAAAGTTTGCCTTCATTAGACTCCCCTCTGGAAGCGCTTTCACTGCAAGCTGCAGATTCCCTCCTAACATCAAGCTTTAGGATAGTGTACTGAATTGTATCTTCACTGCGGCTAATAAGGCGATTTTGGCAAAGAGACTATCTCCAGCAGGGAAGCTGCTACCATCAAATGTTTGCCCTCATTAGAATCCCCTCTGTAAGCGCTTTCACTGCAAGCTGCAGATTCCCTCCTAACAGCAAGCATTAGGATAGGGTACTGAATTGTAACTTACTTTCGCCTAATAATGCGATTTTTGCAAAGAGAATATCTCCCGCAGGGAAGCTGTTACCATCAAACGTTTGCCCTCATTAGACTCCCCTCTGGAAGCGCTTTCACTGCAAGCTGCAGATTCCCTCCTAACAGCAAGCTTTAGGATAGGGTACTGAATTGTAACTTACTTTCGCCTAATAATGCGATTTTGGCAAAGAGACTATAACTCGCAGGGAAGCTGCTACCACCAAATGTTTGCCCTCCTTAGACTCCCCTCTGGAAGCGCTTTCACTGCAAGCTGCAGATTCCCACCTAACAGCAAGCTTTAGGATAGGGTACTGACTTGTAACTTAACTGCGGCTCATAAGGCGATTTTGGCAAAGACAGTATCTCCCGCAGGGAAGCTGCTACCATCAAATGTTTGCCCTCATTAGACTCCCCTCTGGAAGCGCTTTCACTGCAAGCTGCAGATTCCTTCCTAACAGCAAGCTTTAGGATAGGGTACTGAATTGTAACTTACTTTCGCCTAATAATGCGATTTTGGCAAAGAGACTATAACTCGCAGGGAAGCTGCTGCCACCAAATGTTTGCCCTCATTAGACTCCCCTCTGGAAGCGCTTTCACTGCAAGCTGCAGATTCCCTCCTAACAGCAAGCTTTAGGATAGGGTACTGAATTGTAACTTAATTTCGCCTAATAATGCGATTTTGGCAAAGAGACTATCTCCCGCAGGGAAGCTGCTACCATCAAATGTTTGCCCTCATTAGACTCCCCTCTGGAAGCGCTTTCACTGCAAGCTGCAGATTCCCTCCTAACAGCAAGCTTTAGGATAGGGTACTGAATTGTAACTTACTTTCGCCTAATAATGCGATTTTGGCAAAGAGAGTATCTCCCGCAGGGAAGCTGTTACCATCAAATGTTTGCCCTCGTTAGACTACCCTCTGGAAGCGCATTCACTTCAAGCTGCAGATTCCCTCCTAACAGCAAGCTTTAGGATAGGGTACTGAATTGTAACTTACTTTCGCCTAATAATGCGATTTTGGCAAAGAGAGTATCTCCCGCAGGGAAGCTGCTACCATCAAATGTTTGCCCTCATTAGACTCCCCTCTGGAAGCGCTTTCACTGCAAGCTGCAGATTCCCTCCTAACAGCAAGCTTTAGGATAGGGTACTGAATTGTAACTTAACTGCGGCTAATAAGGCGATTATGGCAAAGAGAATATCTCCCGCAGGGAAGCTGCTACCATCAAATATTTGCCCTCATTAGACTCCCCTCTGGAAGCGCATTCACTGCAAGCTGCAGAATCCCTCCTAACAGCAAGCTTTAGGATAAGGTACTGAATTGTAACTTACTTTCGCCTAATAATGCGATTTTGGAAAAGAGACTATCTCCCGCAGGGAAGCTGCTACCATCAAATGTTTGCCCTCATTAGACTACCCTGTGGAAGCGCTTTCACTGCAAGCTGCAGATTCCCTCCTAACTGCAAGCTTTAGGATAGGGTCCTGAATTGTAACTTACTTTCGCCTAATAATGCGATTTTGGCAAAGAGAGTATCTCCCGCAGGGAAGCTGCTACCATCAAATCTTTGCCCTCATTAGACTCCCCTCTGGAAGCGCTTTCACTGCAAGCTGCAGATTCCCTCCTAACAGCAAGCTTTAGGATAGGGTACTGAATCGTAACTTACTTTCGCCTAATAATGCGATTTTGGCTAAGAGAGTATCTCCCGCAGGGAAGCTGCTACCATCAAATGCTTGCCCTCATTAGACTCCCCTCTGGAAGCGCTTTCACTGCAAGCTGCAGATTCCCTCCTAACAGCAAGCTTTAGGATAGGGTACTGAATTGTAACTTAACTGCGGCTAATAAGGCGATTTTGGCAAAGAGAATATCTCCCGCAGGGAAGCTGTTACCATCAAATGTTTGCCCTCATTAGACTCCCCTCTGGAAGCGCTTTCACTGCAAGCTGCAGATTCCCTCCTAACAGCAAGCTTTAGGATAGGGTACTGAATTGTAACTTACTTTCGCCTAATAATGCGATTTTGGCAAAAAGAGTATCTCCCGCAGGGAAGCTGCTACCATCAAATGTTTGCCCTCGTTAGACTACCCTCTGGAAGCGCATTCACTTCAATCTGCAGATTCCCTCCTAACAGCAAGCTTTAGGATAGGGTACTGAATTGTAACTCACTTTCGCCTAATAATGCGATTTTGGAAAAGAGACTATCTCCCGCAGGGAAGCTGCTACCATCAAATCTTTGCCCTCATTAGACTACCCTGTGGAAGCGCTTTCACTGCAAGCTGCAGATTCCCTCCTAACTGCAAGCTTTAGGATAGGGTACTGAATTGAAACTTACTTTCGCCTAATAATTCGATTTTGGCAAAGAGAGTATCTCCCGCAGGGAAGCTGCTACCATCAAATCTTTGCCCTCATTAGACTCCCCTCTGGAAGCGCTTTCACTGCAAGCTGCAGATTCCCTCCTAACAGCAAGCTTTAGGATAGGGTACTGAATTGTAACTTAATTTCGCCTAATAATGCGATTTTGGCAAAGAGAGTATCTCCCGCAGGGAAGCTGCTACCATCAAATGTTTGCCCTCATTAGACTCCCCTCTGGAAGCGCTTTCACTGCAAGCTGCAGATTCCCTCCTAACAGCAAGCTTTAGGATAGGGTACTGAATTGTAACTTACTTTCGCCTTATGATGCGATTTTGGCAAAGAGAGTATCTCCCGCAGGGAAGCTGCTACCATCAAATGTTTGCCCTCATTAGACTCCCCTCTGGAAGCGCTTTCACTGCAAGCTGCAGATTCCCTCCTAACAGCAAGCTTTAGGATAAGGTACTGAATTGTAACTTACTTTCGCATAATAATGCGATTTTGGCAAAGAGAGTATCTCCCGCAGGGAAGCTGTTACCATCAAATGTTTGCCCTCATTAGACTCCCCTCTGGAAGCGCTTTCACTGCAAGCTGCAGATTCCCTCCTAACAGCAAGCTTTAGGATAGGGTACTGAATTGTAACTTAACTGCGGCTAATAAGGCGATTTTGGCAAAGAGAGTATCTCCCGCAGGGAAGCTGTTACCATCAAATGTTTGCCCTCGTTAGACTCCCCTCTGGAAGCGCTTTCACTGCAAGCTGCAGATTCCCTCCTAACTGCAAGCTTTAGGATAGGGTACTGAATTGTAACTTACTTTCGCCTAATAAGGCGATTTTGGCAAAGAGACTATCTCCCGCAGGGAAGCTGCGACCATCAAATGTTTGCCCTCATTACACTCCCCTCTGGAAGCGCTTTCACTGCAAGCTGCAGATTCCCTCCTAACAGCAAGCTCTAGGATAGGGTACTAAATTGTAACTTAAGTGCGGCTAATAAGGCGATTTTAGCAAAGAGACTATCTCCCGAAGGGAAGCTATTACCATCAAATGTTTGCCCTCGTTAGACTCCCCTCTGGAAGCGCTTTCACTGCAAGCTGCAGATTCCCTCCTAACAGCAAGCTTTAGGATAGGGTACTGAATTGTATCTTACTTCCGCATAATAATGCGATTTTGGCAAAAAGAGTATCTCCCGCAGGGAAGCTGCTACCATCAAATGTTTGCCCTCGTTAGACTCCCCTCTGGAAGCGCTTTCACTGCAAGCTGCAGATTCCCTCCTAACAGCAAGCTTTAGGATAGGGTACTGAATTGTAACTTACTTTCGCCTAATAATGCGATTTTGGCAAAGAGACTATAACTCGCAGGGAAGCTGCTGCCACCAAAAGTTTGCCTTCATTAGACTCCCCTCTGGAAGCGCTTTCACTGCAAGCTGCAGATTCCCTCCTAACATCAAGCTTTAGGATAGTGTACTGAATTGTATCTTCACTGCGGCTAATAAGGCGATTTTGGCAAAGAGACTATCTCCAGCAGGGAAGCTGCTACCATCAAATGTTTGCCCTCATTAGAATCCCCTCTGTAAGCGCTTTCACTGCAAGCTGCAGATTCCCTCCTAACAGCAAGCATTAGGATAGGGTACTGAATTGTAACTTACTTTCGCCTAATAATGCGATATTTGCAAAGAGAATATCTCCCGCAGGGAAGCTGTTACCATCAAACGTTTGCCCTCATTAGACTCCCCTCTGGAAGCGCTTTCACTGCAAGCTGCAGATTCCCTCCTAACAGCAAGCTTTAGGATAGGGTACTGAATTGTAACTTACTTTCGCCTAATAATGCGATTTTGGCAAAGAGACTATAACTCGCAGGGAAGCTGCTACCACCAAATGTTTGCCCTCATTAGACTCCCCTCTGGAAGCGCTTTCACTGCAAGCTGCAGATTCCCTCCTAACAGCAAGCTTTAGGATAGGGTACTGACTTGTAACTTAACTGCGGCTCATAAGGCGATTTTGGCAAAGACAGTATCTCCCGCAGGGAAGCTGCTACCATCAAATGTTTGCCCTCATTAGACTCCCCTCTGGAAGCGCTTTCACTGCAAGCTGCAGATTCCCTCCTAACAGCAAGCTTTAGGATAGGGTACTGAATTGTAACTTACTTTCGCCTAATAATGCGATTTTGGCAAAGAGAGTATCTCCCGCAGGGAAGCTGCTACCATCAAATCTTTGCCCTCATTAGACTCCCCTCTGGAAGCGCTTTCACTGCAAGCTGCAGATTCCCTCCTAACAGCAAGCTTTAGGATAGGGTACTGAATCGTAACTTACTTTCGCCTAATAATGCGATTTTGGCTAAGAGAGTATCTCCCGCAGGGAAGCTGCTACCATCAAATGCTTGCCCTCATTAGACTCCCCTCTGGAAGCGCTTTCACTGCAAGCTGCAGATTCCCTCCTAACAGCAAGCTTTAGGATAGGGTACTGAATTGTAACTTAACTGCGGCTAATAAGGCGATTTTGACAAAGAGAATATCTCCCGCAGGGAAGCTGTTACCATCAAATGTTTGCCCTCATTAGACTCCCCTCTGGAAGCGCTTTCACTGCAAGCTGCAGATTCCCTCCTAACAGCAAGCTTTAGGATAGGGTACTGAATTGTAACTTACTTTCGCCTAATAATGCGATTTTGGCAAAAAGAGTATCTCCCGCAGGGAAGCTGCTACCATCAAATGTTTGCCCTCGTTAGATTACCCTCTGGAAGCGCATTCACTTCAATCTGCAGATTCCCTCCTAACAGCAAGCTTTAGGATAGGGTACTGAATTGTAACTCACTTTCGCCTAATAATGCGATTTTGGCTAAGAGAGTATCTCCCGCAGGGAAGCTGCTACCATCAAATCTTTGCCCTCATTAGACTACCCTGTGGAAGCGCTTTCACTGCAAGCTGCAGATTCCCTCCTAACTGCAAGCTTTAGGATAGGGTACTGAATTGAAACTTACTTTCGCCTAATAATTCGATTTTGGCAAAGAGAGTATCTCCCGCAGGGAAGCTGCTACCATCAAATCTTTGCCCTCATTAGACTCCCCTCTGGAAGCGCTTTCACTGCAAGCTGCAGATTCCCTCCTAACAGCAAGCTTTAGGATAGGGTACTGAATTGTAACTTAATTTCGCCTAATAATGCGATTTTGGCAAAGAGAGTATCTCCCGCAGGGAAGCTGCTACCATCAAATGTTTGCCCTCATTAGACTCCCCTCTGGAAGCGCTTTCACTGCAAGCTGCAGATTCCCTCCTAACAGCAAGCTTTAGGATAGGGTACTGAATTGTAACTTAACTGCGGCTAATAAGGCGATTATGGCAAAGAGAATATCTCCCGCAGGGAAGCTGCTACCATCAAATATTTGCCCTCATTAGACTCCCCTCTGGAAGCGCATTCACTTCAAGCTGCAGATTCCCTCCTAACAGCAAGCTTTAGTATAGGGTACTGAATTGTAACTTACTTTCGCCTAATAATGCGATTTTGGAAAAGAGACTATCTCCCGCAGGGAAGCTGCTACCATCAAATGTTTGCCCTCATTAGACTACCCTGTGGAAGCGCTTTCACTGCAAGCTGCAGATTCCCTCCTAACTGCAAGCTTAAGGATAGGGTCCTGAATTGTAACTTACTTTCGCCTAATAATGCGATTTTGGCAAAGAGAGTATCTCCCGCAGGGAAGCTGCTACCATCAAATCTTTGCCCTCATTAGACTCCCCTCTGGAAGCGCTTTCACTGCAAGCTGCAGATTCCCTCCTAACAGCAAGCTTTAGGATAGGGTACTGAATCGTAACTTACTTTCGCCTAGTAATGCGATTTTGGCAAAGAGAGTATCTCCCGCAGGGAAGCTGCTACCATGAAATGTTTGCCCTCATTAGACTCCCCTCTGGAAGCGCTTTCACTGCAAGCTGCAGATTCCCTCCTAACAGCAAGCTTTAGGATAGGGTACTGAATTGTAACGTACTTTCGCCTAATGATGCGATTTTAGCAAAGAGACTTTCTCCCGCAGGGAAGCTGCTACCATCAAATGTTTGCCCTCATTAGACTCCCCTCTGGAAGCGCTTTCACTGCAAGCTGCAGATTCCCTCCTAACAGCAAGCTTTAGGATAGGGTACTGAATCGTAACTTACTTTCGCCTAATAATGCGATTTTGGCTAAGAGAGTATCTCCCGCAGGGAAGCTGCTACCATCAAATGCTTGCCCTCATTAGACTCCCCTCTGGAAGCGCTTTCACTGCAAGCTGCAGATTCCCTCCTAACAGCAAGCTTTAGGATAGGGTACTGAATTGTAACTTAACTGCGGCTAATAAGGCGATTTTGGCAAAGAGAATATCTCCCGCAGGGAAGCTGTTACCATCAAATGTTTGCCCTCATTAGACTCCCCTCTGGAAGCGCTTTCACTGCAAGCTGCAGATTCCCTCCTAACAGCAAGCTTTAGGATAGGGTACTGAATTGTAACTTACTTTCGCCTAATAATGCGATTTTGGCAAAAAGAGTATCTCCCGCAGGGAAGCTGCTACCATCAAATGTTTGCCCTCGTTAGACTACCCTCTGGAAGCGCATTCACTTCAAGCTGCAGATTCCCTCCTAACAGCAAGCTTTAGGATAGGGTCCTGAATTGTAACTTACTTTCGCCTAATAATGCGATTTTGGAAAAGAGAGTATCTCCCGCAGGGAAGCTGCTACCATCAAATGTTTGCCCTCATTAGACTCCCCTCTGGAAGCGCTTTCACTGCAAGCTGCAGATTCCCTCCTAACAGCAAGCTTTAGGATAGGGTACTGAATTGTAACTTAACTGCGGCTAATAAGGCGATTATGGCAAAGAGAATATCTCCCGCAGGGAAGCTGCTACCATCAAATATTTGCCCTCATTAGACTCCCCTCTGGAAGCGCATTCACTTCAAGCTGCAGATTCCCTCCTAACAGCAAGCTTTAGTATAGGGTACTGAATTGTAACTTACTTTCGCCTAATAATGCGATTTTGGAAAAGAGACTATCTCCCGCAGGGAAGCTGCTACCATCAAATGTTTGCCCTCATTAGACTACCCTGTGGAAGCGCTTTCACTGCAAGCTGCAGATTCCCTCCTAACTGCAAGCTTTAGGATAGGGTCCTGAATTGTAACTTACTTTCGCCTAATAATGCGATTTTGGCAAAGAGAGTATCTCCCGCAGGGAAGCTGCTACCATCAAATCTTTGCCCTCATTAGACTCCCCTCTGGAAGCGCTTTCACTGCAAGCTGCAGATTCCCTCCTAACAGCAAGCTTTAGGATAGGGTACTGAATCGTAACTTACTTTCGCCTAATAATGCGATTTTGGCAAAGAGAGTATCTCCCGCAGGGAAGCTGCTACCATCAAATGTTTGCCCTCATTAGACTCCCCTCTGGAAGCGCTTTCACTGCAAGCTGCAGATTCCCTCCTAACAGCAAGCTTTAGGATAGGGTACTGAATTGTAACGTACTTTCGCCTAATGATGCGATTTTAGCAAAGAGACTTTCTCCCGCAGGGAAGCTGCTACCATCAAATGTTTGCCCTCATTAGACTCCCCTCTGGAAGCGCTTTCACTGCAAGCTGCAGATTCCCTCCTAACAGCAAGCTTTAGGATAGGGTACTGAATCGTAACTTACTTTCGCCTAATAATGCGATTTTGGCTAAGAGAGTATCTCCCGCAGGGAAGCTGCTACCATCAAATGCTTGCCCTCATTAGACTCCCCTCTGGAAGCGCTTTCACTGCAAGCTGCAGATTCCCTCCTAACAGCAAGCTTTAGGATAGGGTACTGAATTGTAACTTAACTGCGGCTAATAAGGCGATTTTGGCAAAGAGAATATCTCCCGCAGGGAAGCTGTTACCATCAAATGTTTGCCCTCATTAGACTCCCCTCTGGAAGCGCTTTCACTGCAAGCTGCAGATTCCCTCCTAACAGCAAGCTTTAGGATAGGGTACTGAATTGTAACTTACTTTCGCCTAATAATGCGATTTTGGCAAAAAGAGTATCTCCCGCAGGGAAGCTGCTACCATCAAATGTTTGCCCTCGTTAGACTACCCTCTGGAAGCGCATTCACTTCAAGCTGCAGATTCCCTCCTAACAGCAAGCTTTAGGATAGGGTCCTGAATTGTAACTTACTTTCGCCTAATAATGCGATTTTGGAAAAGAGACTATCTCCCGCAGGGAAGCTGCTACCATCAAATCTTTGCCCTCATTAGACTACCCTGTGGAAGCGCTTTCACTGCAAGCTGCAGATTCCCTCCTAACTGCAAGCTTTAGGATAGGGTCCTGAATTGTAACTTACTTTCGCCTAATAATGCGATTTTGTCAAAGAGAGTATCTCCCGCAGGGAAGCTGCTACCATCAAATCTTTGCCCTCATTAGACTCCCCTCTGGAAGCGCTTTCACTGCAAGCTGCAGATTCCCTCCTAACAGCAAGCTTTAGGATAGGGTACTGAATTGTAACGTACTTTCGCCTAATGATGCGATTTTAGCAAAGAGACTTTCTCCCGCAGGGAAGCTGCTACCATCAAATGTTTGCCCTCATTAGACTCCCCTCTGGAAGCGCTTTCACTGCAAGCTGCAGATTCCCTCCTAACAGCAAGCTTTAGGATAGGGTACTGAATTGTAACTTAACTGCGGCTAATAAGGCGATTATGGCAAAGAGAATATCTCCCGCAGGGAAGCTGCTACCATCAAATGCTTGCCCTCATTAGACTCCCCTCTGGAAGCGCTTTCACTGCAAGCTGCAGATTCCCTCCTAACAGCAAGCTTTAGGATAGGGTACTGAATTGTAACTTACTTTCGCCTAATAATGCGATTTTGGAAAACAGACTATCTCCCGCAGGGAAGCTGCTACCATCAAATGTTTGCCCTCATTAGACTCCCCTCTGGAAGCGCTTTCACTGCAAGCTGCAGATTCCCTCCTAACAGCAAGCTTTAGGAAAGGGTACTGAATTGTAACGTACTTTCGCCTAATAATGCGATTTTAGAAAAGAGACTTTCTCCCGCAGGGAAGCTGCTACCATCAAATGTTTGCCCTCATTAGACTCCCCTCTGGAAGCGCTTTCACTGCAAGCTGCAGATTCCCTCCTAACAGCAACTTTAGGATAGGGTACTGAATTGTAACTTACTTTCGCCTAATAATGCGATTTTGGCAAAGAGACTATCTCCCACAGGGAAGCTGCTACCATCAAATCTTTGCCCTCATTAGACTCCCCTCTGGAAGCGCTTTCACTGCAAGCTGCAGATTCCCTCCTAACAGCAAGCTTTAGGATAGGGTACTGAATTGTAACTTACTTTCGCCTAATAATGCGATTTTGGCAAAGAGAGTATCTCGCGCAGGGAAGCTGCTACCATCAAATATTTGCCCTCATTAGACTCCCCTCTGGAAGCGCTTTCACTGCAAGCTGCAGATTCCCTCCTAACAGCAAGCTTTAGCATAGGGTACTGAATTGTAACTTAACTGCGGCTAATAAGGCGATTTTGGGAAAGAGAATATCTCCCGCAGGGAAGTTGCTACTATCAAATGTTTGCCCTCATTAGACTCCCCTCTGGAAGCGCTTTGACTGCAAGCTGCAGATTCCCTCCTAATAGCAAGCTTTAGGATAGGGTACTGAATTGTAACTTACTTTCGCCTAATAATGCGATTTTGGCAAAGAGAGTATCTCCCGCAGGGAAGCTGCTACCATCAAATGTTTGCCCTCATTAGACTCCCCTCTGGAAGCGCTTTCACTGCAAGCTGCAGATTCCCTCCTAACAGCAAGCTTTAGGATAGGGTACTGAATTGTAACTTACTTTCGCCTAATAATGCGATTTTGGCAAAGAGAGTATCTCCCGCAGGGAAGCTGCTACCATCAAATGTTTGCCCTCCTTAGACTCCCCTCTGGAAGCGCTTTCACTGCAAGCTGCAGATTCCCTCCTAACAGCAAGCTTTAGGATAAGGTACTGAATTGTAACTTACTTTCGCCTAATAATGCGATTTTGGAAAAGAGAGTATCACCCGCAGGGAAGCTGCTACCATCAAATGTTTGCCCTCATTAGATTCCCCTCTGGAAGCGCTTTCACTGCAAGCTGCAGATTCCCTCCTAACAGCAAGCTTTAGGATAGGGTACTGAATTGTAACTTAACTGCGGCTAATAAGGCGATTTTGGGAAAGAGAATATCTCCCGCAGGGAAGCTGCTACCATCAAATATTTGCCCTCATTAGACTCCCCTCTGGAAGCGCTTTCACTGCAAGCTGCAGATTCCCTCCTAACAGCAAGCTTTAGGATAGGGTACTGAATTGTAACTTACTTTCGCCTAATAATGCGATTTTGGCAAAGAGAATATCTCCCGCAGGGAAGCTGCTACCATCAAATGTTTGCCCTCATTAGACACCCCTCTGGAAGCGCTTTCACTGCAAGCTGCAGATTCCCTCCTAACAGCAAGCTTTAGGATAGGGTACTGAATTGTAACTTACTTTCGCCTAATAATGCGATTTTGGCAAAGAGAGTATCACCCGCAGGGAAGCTGCTAACATCAAATGTTTGCCCTCATTAGACTCCCCTCTGGAAGCGCTTTCACTGCAAGCTGCAGATTCCCTCCTAACAGCAAGCTTTAGGATAGGGTACTGAATTGTAACTTAACTGCGGCTAATAAGGCGATTATGGCAAAGAGAATATCTCCCGCAGGGAAGCTGCTACCATCAAATGTTTGCCCTCATTAGACTCCCCTCTGGAAGCGCTTTCACTGCAAGCTGCAGATTCCCTCCTAACAGCAAGCTTTAGGATAGGGTACTGAATTGTAACTTACTTTCGCCTAATAATGGGATTTTGGCAAAGAGAGTATCTCCCGCAGGGAAGCTGCTACCATCAAATGTTTGCCCTCATTAGACTCCCCTCTGGAAGCTCTTTCACTGCAAGCTGCAGATTCCCTCCTAACAGCAAGCTTTAGGATAGGGTACTGAATTGTAACTTACTTTCGCCTAATAATGCGATTTTGGCAAGGAGAGTATCTCCCGCAGAGAAGCTGTTACCATCAAATGTTTGCCCTCGTTAGACTCCCCTCTGGAAGCGCTTTCACTGCAACCTGCAGATTCCCTCCTAACAGCAAGCTTTAGGATAGGGTACTGAATTGTAACTTACTTTCGCCTAATAAGGCGATTTTGGCAAAGAGAGTATCTCCCGCAGGGAAGCTGCTACCATCAAATGTTTGCCCTCGTTAGACTACCCTGTGAAAGCGCATTCACTTCAAGCTGCAGATTCCCTCCTAACAGCAAGCTTTAGGATAGGGTACTGAATTGTAACTTACTTTCGCCTAATAATGCGATTTTTGCAAAGAGAGTATCTCCTGCAGGGAAGCTGCTACCATCAAATGTTTGCCCTCATTAGACTGCCCTCTGGAAGCGCTTTCACTGCAAGCTGCAGATTCCCTCTTAACAGCAAGCTTTAGGATAGGGTACTGAATTGTAACTTACTTTCGCCTAATAATGGGATTTTGGCAAAGAGAGTATCTCCCGCAGGGAAGCTGCTACCATCAAATATTGCCCTCATTAGACTCCCCTCTGGAAGAGCTTTCACTGCAAGCTGCAGATTCCCTCCTAACAGCAAGCTTTAGGATAGGGAACTAAATTGTAACTTAACTGCGGCTAATAAGGCGATTTTGGCAAAGACAATATCTCCCGCAGGGAAGCTGTTACCATCAAATATTTGCCCTCATTAGACTCCCCTCTGGAAGCGCTTTCACTGCAAGCTGCAGATTCCCTCCTAACAGCAAGCTGTAGGACAGTGTACTGAATTGTAACTTAACTGCGGGTAATAATGCGATTTTGGCAAAGAGAGTATCTCCCGCAGGGAAGCTGTTACCATCAAATGTTTGCCCTCATTAGACTCCCCTCTGGAAGTGCTTTCACTGCAAGCTGCAGAATCCCTCCTAACAGCAAGCTTTAGGATAAGGTACTGAATTGAAACTTACTTTCGCCTAATAATGCGATTTTGGCAAAGAGAGTATCTCCCGCAGGGAAGCTGCTACCATCAAATGTTTGCCCTCATTAGACTTCCCTTCTGTAAGTGCTTTCACTGCAAGCTGCAGATTCCCTCCTAACAGCAAGCTTTAGGATAGGGTACTGAATTGTAACTTACTTTCGCCTAATAATGCGATTTTGGCAAAGAGACTATCTCCCGCAGGGAAGCTGCTTCCATCAAATGTTTGCCCTCGTTAGACTCCCCTCTGGAAGCGCTTTCACTGCAAGCTGCAGATTCCCTCCTAACAGCAAGCTTTAGGATAGGGTACTGAATTGTAACTTAACTGCGGCTAATAATGCGATTTTGGCAAAGAGAGTATCTCCCGCAGGGAAGCTGCTACCATCAAATGTTTGCCCTCATTAGACTCCCCTCTGGAAGCGCTTTCACTGCAAGCTGCAGATTCCCTCCTAACAGCAAGCTTTAGGATAGTGTACTGAATTGTAACTTACTTTCGCCTAATAATGCGATTTTGGCAAAGAGAGTATCTCCCGCAGGGAAGCTGCTACCATCAAATGTTTGCCCTCATTAGACTCCCCTCTGGAAGCGCTTTCACTGCAAGCTGCAGATTCCCTCCTAACAGCAAGCTTTAGGATAGGGTACTGAATTGTAACTTACTTTCGCCTAATAATGCGATTTTGGCAAAGAGACTATCTCCCGCAGGGAAGCTGCTACCATCAAATGTTTGCCCTCATTAGACTCCCCTCTGGAAGCGCTTTCACTGCAAGCTTCAGATTCCCTCCTAACAGCAAGCTTTAGGATAAGGTACTGAATTGTAACTTACTTTCGCCTAATAATGCGATTTTGGCAAAGAGAGTATCTCCCGCAGGGAAGCTGCTACCATCAAATGTTTGCCCTCGTTAGACTCCCCTCTGGAAGTGCTTTCACTGCAAGCTGCAGATTCCCTCCTAACAGCAAGCTTTAGGATAGGGTACTGAATTGTAACTTACTTTCGCCTAATAATGCGATTTTGGCAAAGAGAGTATCTCCCGCAGGGAAGCTGCTTCCATCAAATGTTTGCCCTCGTTAGACTCCCCTCTGGAAGCGCTTTCACTGCAAGCTGCAGATTCCCTCCTAACAGCAAGCTTTAGGATAGGGTACTGAATTGTAACTTACTTTCGCCTAATAATGCGATTTTGGCAAAGAGAGTATCTCCCGCAGGAAAGCTGCTACCATCAAATCTTTGCCCTCATTAGACTCCCCTCTGGAAGCGCTTTCACTGCAAGCTGCAGATTCCCTCCTAACAGCAAGCTGTAGGACAGTGTACTGAATTGTAACTTAACTGCGGCTAATAAGGCGATTTTCGCAAAGAGAGTATCACCCGCAGGGAAGCTGCTACCATCAAATGCTTGCCCTCATTAGACTCCCCTCCGGAAGCGCTTTCACTGCAAGCTGCAGATTCCCTCCTAACAGCAAGCTGTAGGACAGTGTACTGAATTGTAACTTAACTGCGGCTAATAAGGCGATTTTGGCAAAGAGAATATCTCCCGCAGGGAAGCTGCTACCATCAAATGTTTGTCCTCATTAGACTCCCCTCTGGAAGCGCTTTCACTGCAAGCTGCAGATTCCCTCCTAACAGCAAGCTTTAGGATAAGGTACTGAATTGTAACTTACTTTCGCCTAATAATGCGATTTTGGCAAGGAGAGTATCTCCCGCAGAGAAGCTGTTACCATCAAATGTTTGCCCTCGTTAGACTACCCTCTGGAAGCGCTTTCACTGCAAGCTGCAGATTCCCTCCTAACAGCAAGCTTTAGGATAGGGTACTAAATTGTATCTTAACTGCGGATAATAAGGCGATTTTGGCAAAGACAATATCTCCCGCAGGGAAGCTGTTACCATCAAATATTTGCCCTCATTAGACTCCCCTCTGGAAGCGCTTTCACTGCAAGCTGCAGATTCCCTCCTAACAGCAAGCTTTAGGAAAGGGTACTGAATTGTAACGTACTTTCGCCTAATAATGCGATTTTAGAAAAGAGACTTTCTCCCGCAGGGAAGCTGCTACCATCAAATGTTTGCCCTCATTAGACTCCCCTCTGGAAGCGCTTTCACTGCAAGCTGCAGATTCCCTCCTAACAGCAACTTTAGGATAGGGTACTGAATTGTAACTTACTTTCGCCTAATAATGCGATTTTGGCAAAGAGACTATCTCCCACAGGGAAGCTGCTACCATCAAATCTTTGCCCTCATTAGACTCCCCTCTGGAAGCGCTTTCACTGCAAGCTGCAGATTCCCTCCTAACAGCAAGCTTTAGGATAGGGTACTGAATTGTAACTTACTTTCGCCTAATAATGGGATTTTGGCAAAGAGAGTATCTCCCGCAGGGAAGCTGCTACCATCAAATATTGCCCTCATTAGACTCCCCTCTGGAAGAGCTTTCACTGCAAGCTGCAGATTCCCTCCTAACTGCAAGCTTTAGGACAGGGAACTAAATTGTAACTTAACTGCGGCTAATAAGGCGATTTTGGCAAAGACAATATCTCCCGCAGGGAAGCTGTTACCATCAAATATTTGCCCTCATTAGACTCCCCTCTGGAAGCGCTTTCACTGCAAGCTGCAGATTCCCTCCTAACAGCAAGCTGTAGGACAGTGTACTGAATTGTAACTTAACTGCGGGTAATAATGCGATTTTGGCAAAGAGAGTATCTCCCGCAGGGAAGCTGTTACCATCAAATGTTTGCCCTCATTAGACTCCCCTCTGGAAGTGCTTTCACTGGAAGCTGCAGAATCCCTCCTAACAGCAAGCTTTAGGATAAGGTACTGAATTGAAACTTACTTTCGCCTAATAATGCGATTTTGGCAAAGAGAGTATCTCCCGCAGGGAAGCTGCTACCATCAAATGTTTGCCCTCATTAGACTTCCCTTCTGTAAGTGCTTTCACTGCAAGCTGCAGATTCCCTCCTAACAGCAAGCTTTAGGATAGGGTACTGAATTGTAACTTACTTTCGCCTAATAATGCGATTTTGGCAAAGAGACTATCTCCCGCAGGGAAGCTGCTTCCATCAAATGTTTGCCCTCGTTAGACTCCCCTCTGGAAGCGCTTTCACTGCAAGCTGCAGATTCCCTCCTAACAGCAAGCTTTAGGATAGGGTACTGAATTGTAACTTAACTGCGGCTAATAATGCGATTTTGGCAAAGAGAGTATCTCCCGCAGGGAAGCTGCTACCATCAAATGTTTGCCCTCATTAGACTCCCCTCTGGAAGCGCTTTCACTGCAAGCTTCAGATTCCCTCCTAACAGCAAGCTTTAGGATAGTGTACTGAATTGTAACTTACTTTCGCCTAATAATGCGATTTTGGCAAAGAGAGTATCTCCCGCAGGGAAGCTGCTACCATCAAATGTTTGCCCTCATTAGACTCCCCTCTGGAAGCGCTTTCACTGCAAGCTTCAGATTCCCTCCTAACAGCAAGCTTTAGGATAAGGTACTGAATTGTAACTTACTTTCGCCTAATAATGCGATTTTGGCAAAGAGAGTATCTCCCGCAGGGAAGCTGCTACCATCAAATGTTTGCCCTCGTTAGACTCCCCTCTGGAAGTGCTTTCACTGCAAGCTGCAGATTCCCTCCTAACAGCAAGCTTTAGGATAGGGTACTGAATTGTAACTTACTTTCGCCTAATAATGCGATTTTGGCAAAGAGACTATCTCCCGCAGGGAAGCTGCTTCCATCAAATGTTTGCCCTCGTTAGACTCCCCTCTGGAAGCGCTTTCACTGCAAGCTGCAGATTCCCTCCTAACAGCAAGCTTTAGGATAGGGTACTGAATTGTAACTTACTTTCGCCTAATAATGCGATTTTGGCAAAGAGAGTATCTCCCGCAGGAAAGCTGCTACCATCAAATCTTTGCCCTCATTAGACTCCCCTCTGGAAGCGCTTTCACTGCAAGCTGCAGATTCCCTCCTAACAGCAAGCTGTAGGACAGTGTACTGAATTGTAACTTAACTGCGGCTAATAAGGCGATTTTCGCAAAGAGAGTATCACCCGCAGGGAAGCTGCTACCATCAAATGCTTGCCCTCATTAGACTCCCCTCCGGAAGCGCTTTCACTGCAAGCTGCAGATTCCCTCCTAACAGCAAGCTGTAGGACAGTGTACTGAATTGTAACTTAACTGCGGCTAATAAGGCGATTTTGGCAAAGAGAATATCTCCCGCAGGGAAGCTGCTACCATCAAATGTTTGTCCTCATTAGACTCCCCTCTGGAAGCGCTTTCACTGCAAGCTGCAGATTCCCTCCTAACAGCAAGCTTTAGGATAAGGTACTGAATTGTAACTTACTTTCGCCTAATAATGCGATTTTGGCAAGGAGAGTATCTCCCGCAGAGAAGCTGTTACCATCAAATGTTTGCCCTCGTTAGACTACCCTCTGGAAGCGCTTTCACTGCAAGCTGCAGATTCCCTCCTAACAGCAAGCTTTAGGATAGGGTACTAAATTGTATCTTAACTGCGGATAATAAGGCGATTTTGGCAAAGACAATATCTCCCGCAAGGAAGCTGTTACCATCAAATATTTGCCCTCATTAGACTCCCCTCTGGAAGCGCTTTCACTGCAAGCTGCAGATTCCCTCCTAACAGCAAGATTTAGGAAAGGGTACTGAATTGTAACGTACTTTCGCCTAATAATGCGATTTTAGAAAAGAGACTTTCTCCCGCAGGGAAGCTGCTACCATCAAATGTTTGCCCTCATTAGACTCCCCTCTGGAAGCGCTTTCACTGCAAGCTGCAGATTCCCTCCTAACAGCAACTTTAGGATAGGGTACTGAATTGTAACTTACTTTCGCCTAATAATGCGATTTTGGCAAAGAGACTATCTCCCACAGGGAAGCTGCTACCATCAAATCTTTGCCCTCATTAGACTCCCCTCTGGAAGCGCTTTCACTGCAAGCTGCAGATTCCCTCCTAACAGCAAGCTTTAGGATAGGGTACTGAATTGTAACTTACTTTCGCCTAATAATGCGATTTTGGCAAAGAGAGTATCTCGCGCAGGGAAGCTGCTACCATCAAATATTTGCCCTCATTAGACTCCCCTCTGGAAGCGCTTTCACTGCAAGCTGCAGATTCCCTCCTAACAGCAAGCTTTAGCATAGGGTACTGAATTGTAACTTAACTGCGGCTAATAAGGCGATTTTGGGAAAGAGAATATCTCCCGCAGGGAAGTTGCTACTATCAAATGTTTGCCCTCATTAGACTCCCCTCTGGAAGCGCTTTGACTGCAAGCTGCAGATTCCCTCCTAATAGCAAGCTTTAGGATAGGGTCCTGAATTGTAACTTACTTTCGCCTAATAATGCGATTTTGGAAAAGAGAGTATCTCCCGCAGGGAAGCTGCTACCATCAAATGTTTGCCCTCATTAGACTCCCCTCTGGAAGCGCTTTCACTGCAAGCTGCAGATTCCCTCCTAACAGCAAGCTTTAGGATAGGGTACTGAATTGTAACTTACTTTCGCCTAATAATGCGATTTTGGCAAAGAGAGTATCTCCCGCAGGGAAGCTGCTACCATCAAATGTTTGCCCTCCTTAGACTCCCCTCTGGAAGCGCTTTCACTGCAAGCTGCAGATTCCCTCCTAACAGCAAGCTTTAGGATAGGGTACTGAATTGTAACTTACTTTCGCCTAATAATGCGATTTTGGCAAAGAGAGTATCACCCGCAGGGAAGCTGCTACCATCAAATGTTTGCCCTCATTAGATTCCCCTCTGGAAGCGCTTTCACTGCAAGCTGCAGATTCCCTCCTAACAGCAAGCTTTAGGATAGGGTACTGAATTGTAACTTAACTGCGGCTAATAAGGCGATTTTGGGAAAGAGAATATCTCCCGCAGGGAAGCTGCTACCATCAAATATTTGCCCTCATTAGACTCCCCTCTGGAAGCGCTTTCACTGCAAGCTGCAGATTCCCTCCTAACAGCAAGCTTTAGGATAGGGTACTGAATTGTAACTTACTTTCGCCTAATAATGCGATTTTGGCAAAGAGAATATCTCCCGCAGGGAAGCTGCTACCATCAAATGTTTGCCCTCATTAGACACCCCTCTGGAAGCGCTTTCACTGCAAGCTGCAGATTCCCTCCTAACAGCAAGCTTTAGGATAGGGTACTGAATTGTAACTTACTTTCGCCTAATAATGCGATTTTGGCAAAGAGAGTATCACCCGCAGGGAAGCTGCTAACATCAAATGTTTGCCCTAATTAGACTCCCCTCTGGAAGCGCTTTCACTGCAAGCTGCAGATTCCCTCCTAACAGCAAGCTTTAGGATAGGGTACTGAATTGTAACTTAACTGCGGCTAATAAGGCGATTATGGCAAAGAGAATATCTCCCGCAGGGAAGCTGCTACCATCAAATGTTTGCCCTCGTTAGACTCCCCTCTGGAAGCGCTTTCACTGCAAGCTGCAGATTCCCTCCTAACAGCAAGCTTTAGGATAGGGTACTGAATTGTAACTTACTTTCGCCTAATAATGGGATTTTGGCAAAGAGAGTATCTCCCGCAGGGAAGCTGCTACCATCAAATGTTTGCCCTCATTAGACTCCCCTCTGGAAGCGCTTTCACTGCAAGCTGCAGATTCCCTCCTAACAGCAAGCTTTAGGATAGGGTACTGAATTGTAACTTACTTTCGCCTAATAATGCGATTTTGGCAAGGAGAGTATCTCCCGCAGAGAAGCTGTTACCATCAAATGTTTGCCCTCGTTAGACTCCCCTCTGGAAGCGCTTTCACTGCAACCTGCAGGTTCCCTCCTAACAGCAAGCTTTAGGATAGGGTACTGAATTGTAACTTACTTTCGCCTAATAAGGCGATTTTGGCAAAGAGAGTATCTCCCGCAGGGAAGCTGCTACCATCAAATGTTTGCCCTCGTTAGACTACCCTGTGAAAGCGCATTCACTTCAAGCTGCAGATTCCCTCCTAACAGCAAGCTTTAGGATAGGGTACTGAATTGTAACTTACTTTCGCCTAATAATGCGATTTTGGCAAAGAGAGTATCACCCGCAGGGAAGCTGCTACCATCAAATGTTTGCCCTCATTAGATTCCCCTCTGGAAGCGCTTTCACTGCAAGCTGCAGATTCCCTCCTAACAGCAAGCTTTAGGATAGGGTACTGAATTGTAACTTAACTGCGGCTAATAAGGCGATTTTGGGAAAGAGAATATCTCCCGCAGGGAAGCTGCTACCATCAAATATTTGCCCTCATTAGACTCCCCTCTGGAAGCGCTTTCACTGCAAGCTGCAGATTCCCTCCTAACAGCAAGCTTTAGGATAGGGTACTGAATTGTAACTTACTTTCGCCTAATAATGCGATTTTGGCAAAGAGAATATCTCCCGCAGGGAAGCTGCTACCATCAAATGTTTGCCCTCATTAGACACCCCTCTGGAAGCGCTTTCACTGCAAGCTGCAGATTCCCTCCTAACAGCAAGCTTTAGGATAGGGTACTGAATTGTAACTTACTTTCGCCTAATAATGCGATTTTGGCAAAGAGAGTATCACCCGCAGGGAAGCTGCTAACATCAAATGTTTGCCCTAATTAGACTCCCCTCTGGAAGCGCTTTCACTGCAAGCTGCAGATTCCCTCCTAACAGCAAGCTTTAGGATAGGGTACTGAATTGTAACTTAACTGCGGCTAATAAGGCGATTATGGCAAAGAGAATATCTCCCGCAGGGAAGCTGCTACCATCAAATGTTTGCCCTCGTTAGACTCCCCTCTGGAAGCGCTTTCACTGCAAGCTGCAGATTCCCTCCTAACAGCAAGCTTTAGGATAGGGTACTGAATTGTAACTTACTTTCGCCTAATAATGGGATTTTGGCAAAGAGAGTATCTCCCGCAGGGAAGCTGCTACCATCAAATGTTTGCCCTCATTAGACTCCCCTCTGGAAGCGCTTTCACTGCAAGCTGCAGATTCCCTCCTAACAGCAAGCTTTAGGATAGGGTACTGAATTGTAACTTACTTTCGCCTAATAATGCGATTTTGGCAAAGAGAGTATCTCCCGCAGAGAAGCTGTTACCATCAAATGTTTGCCCTCGTTAGACTCCCCTCTGGAAGCGCTTTCACTGCAACCTGCAGGTTCCCTCCTAACAGCAAGCTTTAGGATAGGGTACTGAATTGTAACTTACTTTCGCCTAATAAGGCGATTTTGGCAAAGAGAGTATCTCCCGCAGGGAAGCTGCTACCATCAAATGTTTGCCCTCGTTAGACTACCCTGTGAAAGCGCATTCACTTCAAGCTGCAGATTCCCTCCTAACAGCAAGCTTTAGGATAGGGTACTGAATTGTAACTTACTTTCGCCTAATAATGCGATTTTTGCAAAGAGAGTATCTCCTGCAGGGAAGCTGCTACCATCAAATGTTTGCCCTCATTAGACTCCCCTCTGGAAGCGCTTTCACTGCAAGCTGCAGATTCCCTCTTAACAGCAAGCTTTAGGATAGGGTACTGAATTGTAACTTACTTTCGCCTAATAATGGGATTTTGGCAAAGAGAGTATCTCCCGCAGGGAAGCTGCTACCATCAAATATTGCCCTCATTAGACTCCCCTCTGGAAGAGCTTTCACTGCAAGCTGCAGATTCCCTCCTAACAGCAAGCTGTAGGACAGTGTACTGAATTGTAACTTAACTGCGGGTAATAATGCGATTTTGGCAAAGAGAGTATCTCCCGCAGGGAAGCTGTTACCATCAAATGTTTGCCCTCATTAGACTCCCCTCTGGAAGCGCTTTCACTGCAAGCTTCAGATTCCCTCCTAACAGCAAGCTTTAGGATAGGGTACTGAATTGTAACTTACTTTCGCATAATAATGCGATTTTGGCAAAGAGACTATCTCCCGCAGGGAAGCTGCTACCATCAAATGTTTGCCCTCATTAGACTCCCCTCTGGAAGTGCTTTCACTGCAAGCTGCAGAATCCCTCCTAACAGCAAGCTTTAGGATAAGGTACTGAATTGAAACTTACTTTCGCCTAATAATGCGATTTTGGCAAAGAGAGTATCTCCCGCAGGGAAGCTGCTACCATCAAATGTTTGCCCTCATTAGACTCCCCTCTGGAAGTGCTTTCACTGCAAGCTGCAGATTCCCTCCTAACAGCAAGCTTTAGGATAGGGTACTGAATTGTAACTTACTTTCGCCTAATAATGCGATTTTGGCAAAGAGAGTATCTCCCGCAGGAAAGCTGCTACCATCAAATCTTTGCCCTCATTAGACTCCCCTCTGGAAGCGCTTTCACTGCAAGCTGCAGATTCCCTCCTAACAGCAAGCTGTAGGACAGTGTACTGAATTGTAACTTAACTGCGGCTAATAAGGCGATTTTGGCAAAGAGAATATCTCCCGCAGGGAAGCTGCTACCATCAAATGTTTGTCCTCATTAGACTCCCCTCTGGAAGCGCTTTCACTGCAAGCTGCAGATTCCCTCCTAACAGCAAGCTTTAGGATAGGGTACTGAATTGTAACTTATTTTCGCCTAATAATGCGATTTTGGCAAGGAGAGTAACTCCCGCAGAGAAGCTGTTACCATCAAATGTTTGCCCTCGTTAGACTACCCTCTGGAAGCGCTTTCACTGCAAGCTGCAGATTCCCTCCTAACAGCAAGCTTTAGGATAGGGTACTGAATTGTAACTTACTTTCGCCTAATAATGCGATTTTGGCAAAGAGAGTATCTCCCGCAGGGAAGCTGCTACCATCAAATATTGCCCTCATTAGACTCCCCTCTGGAAGCGCTTTCACTGCAAGCTGCAGATTCCCTCCTAACAGCAAGCTTTAGGATAGGGTACTAAATTGTAACTTAACTGCGGATAATAAGGCGATTTTGGCAAAGACAATATCTCCCGCAGGGAAGCTGTTACCATCAAATATTTGCCCTCATTAGACTCCCCTCTGGAAGCGCTTTCACGGCAAGCTGCAGATTCCCTCCTAACAGCAAGCTTTAGGATAGGGTACTGAATTGTAACTTACTTTCGCCTAATAATGCGATTTTGGCAAAGAGACTATCTCCCGCAGGGAAGCTGCTAACATCAAATGTTTGCCCTCATTAGACTCCCCTCTGGAAGCGCTTTCACTGCAAGCTGCAGATTCCCTCCTAACAGCAAGCTTTAGGATAGGGTACTGAATTGTAACTTACTTTCGCCTAATAATGCGATTATGGCAAAGAGAGTATCTCCCGCAGGGAAGCTGCTACCATCAAATATTTGCCCTCATTAGACTCCCCTCTGGAAGCACTTTCACTGCAAGCTGCAGATTCCCTCCTAACAGCAAGCTTTAGGATAGTGTACTGAATTGTAAGTTAAAGGCGTGTAATAAGGCGATTTTGGCAAAGAGAATATCTCCCGCAGGGAAGCTGTTACCATCAAATATTTGCCCTCATTAGACTCCCCTCTGGAAGCGCTTTCACTGCAAGCTGCAGATTCCCTCCTAACAGCAAGCTTTAGGATAGGGTACTGAATTGTAACTTACTTTCGCGTAATAATGCGATTTTGGCAAAGAGAGTATCACCCGCAGGGAAGCTGCTACCATCAAATGTTTGCCCTCATTAGACTCCCCTCCGGAAGCGCTTTCACTGCAAGCTGCAGATTCCCTCCTAACGGCAAGCTGTAGGACAGTGTACTGAATTGTAACTTAACTGCGGCTAATAAGGCGATTTTGGCAAAGAGAATATCTCCCGCAGGGAAGCTGCTACCATCAAATGTTTGTCCTCATTAGACTCCCCTCTGGAAGCGCTTTCACTGCAAGCTGCAGATTCCCTCCTAACAGCAAGCTTTAGGATAGGGTACTGAATTGTAACTTACTTTCGCCTAATAATGCGATATTGGCAAGGAGAGTATCTCCCGCAGAGAAGCTGTTACCATCAAATGTTTGCCCTCGTTAGACTACCCTCTGGAAGCGCATTCACTGCAAGCTGCAGATTCCCTCCTAACAGCAAGCTTTAGGATAGGTACTGAATTGTAACTTACTTTCGCCTAATAATGCGATTTTGGCAAAGAGAGTATCTCCCGCAGGGAAGCTGCTACCATCAAATGTTTGCCCTCGTTAGACTACCCTGTGAAAGCGCATTCACTTCAAGCTGCAGATTCCCTCCTAACAGCAAGCTTTAGGATAGGGTACTGAATTGTAACTTACTTTCGCCTAATAATGCGATTTTTGCAAAGAGAGTATCTCCCGCAGGGAAGCTGCTACCATCAAATGTTTGCCCTCATTAGACTCCCCTCTGGAAGCGCTTTCACTGCAAGCTGCAGATTCCCTCCTAACAGCAAGCTTTAGGATAGGGTACTAAATTGTAACTTAACTGCGGATAATAAGGCGATTTTGGCAAAGACAATATCTCCCGCAGGGAAGCTGTTACCATCAAATATTTGCCCTCATTAGACTCCCCTCTGGAAGCGCTTTCACGGCAAGCTGCAGATTCCCTCCTAACAGCAAGCTTTAGGATAGGGTACTGAATTGTAACTTACTTTCGCCTAATAATGCGATTTTGGCAAAGAGACTATCTCCCGCAGGGAAGCTGCTACCATCAAATGTTTGCCCTCATTAGACTCCCCTCTGGAAGCGCTTTCACTGCAAGCTGCAGAATCCCTCCTAACAGCAAGCTTTAGGATAAGGTACTGAATTGAAACTTACTTTCGCCTAATAATGCGATTTTGGCAAAGAGAGTATCTCCCGCAGGGAAGCTGCTACCATCAAATGTTTGCCCTCATTAGACTCCCCTCTGGAAGTGCTTTCACTGCAAGCTGCAGATTCCCTCCTAACAGCAAGCTTTAGGATAGGGTACTGAATTGTAACTTACTTTCGCCTAATAATGCGATTTCGGCAAAGAGAGTATCTCCCGCAGGGAAGCTGCTACCATCAAATGTTTGCCCTCATTAGACTCCCCTCTGGAAGCGCTTTCACTGCA
Source organism: Phaenicophaeus curvirostris (assembly GCF_032191515.1). Taxonomy (NCBI): domain Eukaryota; kingdom Metazoa; phylum Chordata; class Aves; order Cuculiformes; family Cuculidae; genus Phaenicophaeus; species Phaenicophaeus curvirostris. The sequence goes on from NW_027206850.1 coordinate 143,136, forward strand.
AGCTGCAGATTCCCTCCTAACAGCAAGCTTTAGGATAGGGTACTGAATTGTAACTTACTTTCGCCTAATAATGCGTTTTTAGCAAAGAGAGTATCTCCGGCAGGGAAGCTGCTACCATCAAATGTTTGCCCTCGTTAGACTCCCCTCTGGAAGCGCTTTCACTGCAAGCTGCAGATTCCCTCCTAACAGCAAGCTTTAGGATAGGGTACTGAATTGTAACTTACTTTCGCCTAATAATGCGATTTTGGAAAAGAGAGTATCTTCCGCAGGGAAGCTGCTACCATCAAATGTTTGCCCTCATTAGACTCCCCTCTGGAAGCGCTTTCACTGCAAGCTGCAGATTCCCTCCTAACAGCAAGCTTTAGGATAGGGTACTGAATTGTAACTTACTTTCGCCTAATAATGCGATTTTGGCAAAGAGAGTATCTCCCGCAGGGAAGCTGCTACCATCAAATGTTTGCCCTCATTAGACTCCCCTCTGGAAGCGCTTTCACTGCAAGCTGCAGATTCCCTCCTAACAGCAAGCTTTAGGATAGGGTACTGAATTGTAACTTACTTTCGCCTAATAATGCGATTTTGGCAAAGAGCTATCTCCCGCAGGGAAGCTGCTACTATCAAATGTTTGCCCTCGTTAGACTCCCCTCTGGAAGCGCTTTCACTGCAAGCTGCAGATTCCCTCCTAACAGCAAGCTTTAGGATAGGGTGCTGAATTGTAACTTACTTTCGCCTAGTAATGCGATATTGGCAAAGAGAGTATCTCCCGCAGGAATGCTGCTACCATCAAATGTTTCCCCTCATTAGATTCCCCTCTGGAAGCGCTTTCTCTGCAAGCTGCAGATTCCCTCCTAACAGCAAGCTTTAGGATAGGGTACTGAATTGTAACTTACTTTCGCCTAATAATGCGTTTTTCGAAAAGAGACTATCTCCCGCAGGGAAGCAGGTACCATCAAATGTTTGCCCTCATTAGACTCCCCTCTGGAAGCGCTTTCACTGCAAGCTGCAGATTCCCTCCTAACAGCAAGCTTTAGGATAGGGTACTGAATTGTAACTTAACTGCGGCTAATAATGCGATTTTGGCAAAGAGACTATCTCCCGCAGGGAAGCTGCTACCATCAAATATTTGCCCTCGTTAGACTCCCCTCTGGAAGCGCTTTCACTGCAAGCTGCAGATTCCCTCCTAACAGCAAGCTTTAGGATAGTGTACTGAATTGTAACTTAAATGCGGCTAATAATGCGATTTTGGCAAAGAGAATATCTCCCTCAGGGAAGCTGCTACCATCAAATATTTGCCCTCATTAGACTCCCCTCTGGAAGCGCTTTCACTGCAAGCTGCAGATTCCCTCCTAACAGCAAGCTTTAGGATAGGGTACTGAATTGTAACTTACTTTCGCTTAATGCGGTTTTGGAAAAGAGAGTACATCCCGCAGGGAAGCTGCTACCATCAAATGTTTGCCCTCATTAGACTCCCCTCTGGAATCGCGTTCACTGCAAGCTGCAGATTCCCTCCTAACAGCAAGCTTTAGGATAGTGTACTGAATTGTAACTTAACTGCGGCTAATAAGGCGATTTTGGGAAAGAGAATATCTCCCGCAGGGAAGCTGCTACCATCAAATGTTTTCCTTCATTAGACTCCCCTATGGAAGTGCTTTCACTGCAAGCTGCAGATTCCCTTCTAACTTCAAGCTTTAGGATAGGGTAATGAATTGTATGTTAACTGCGGCTAATAATGCGATTTTGGCAAAGAGAGTATCTCCCGCAGGGAAGCTGCTACCATCAAATGTTTGCCCTCGTTAGACTCCCCTCTGGAAGCGCTTTCACTGCAAGCTGCAGATTCCCTCCTAACAGCAAGCTTTAGGATAGGGTACTGAATTGTAACTTACTTTCGCCTAATAATGCGATTTTGGAAAAGAGACTATCTCCCGCAGGGAAGCTGCTACCATCAAATGTTTGCCCTCATTAGACTCCCCTCTGGAAGCGCTTTCACTGCAAGCTGCAGATTCCCTCCTAACAGCAAGCTTTAGGATAGGGTACTGAATTGTAACTTACTTTCGCCTAATAATGCGATTTTAGCAAAGAGAGTATCTCCCGCAGGGAAGCTGCTACCATCAAATGTTTGCCCTCATTAGACTCCCCTCTGGAAGGGCTTTCACTGCAAGCTGCAGATTCCCTCCTAACAGCAAGCTTAAGATAGGGTACTGAATTGTATCTTATTTTCGCCTAATAATGCGATTTTGGCAAAGAGAATATCTCCCGCAGGGAAGCTGCTAACATCAAATGTTTGCCGTCATTATGCTCCCCTCTGGAAGCGCTTTCTCTGCAAGCTGCAGATTCCCTCCTAACAGCAAGCTTTAGGATAGGGTACTGAATTATAACTTTACTGTGGCTAAAAATGCGATTACGGAAAAGAGAGTATCTCCCGCAGGGAAGCTGCTACCATCAAATGTTTGCGCTCATTACACTCCTCTCTGGAAGCGCTTTCACTACAAGCTGCAGATTCCCTCCTAACAGCAAGCTTTAGGATAGGGTACTGAATTGTAACTTAACTGCAGCTAATAAGGCGATTTTGGCAAAGAAAATATCTCCCGCAGGGAAGCTGCTACCATCAAATGTTTGCCCTCATTAGACTCCCCTCTGGAAGCGCTTTCACTGCAAGCTGCAGATTCCCTCCTAACAGCAAGCTTTAGGATAGTGTACTGAATTGTAAGTTAACTGCGGCTAATAAGGCGATTTTGGCAAAGAGAGTATCTCCCTCAGGGAAGCTGCTACCATCAAATGTTTGCCCTCGTTAGACTCCCCTCTGGAAGCGCTTTCACTTCAAGCTGCAGATTCCCTCCTAACAGCAAGCTTTAGGATAGGGTACTGAATTGTAACTTACTTTCGCCTAATAATGCTTTTTTAGCAAAGAGAGTATCTCCCTCAGGGAAGCTGCTACCATCAAATGTTTGCCCTCGTTAGACTCCCCTCTGGAAGCGCTTTCACTGCAAGCTGCAGATTCCCTCCTAACAGCAAGCTTTAGGATAGGGTACTGAATTGTAACTTACTTTCGCCTAATAATGCGATTTTGGCAAAGAGAGTATCTCCCGCAGGGAAGCTGCTACCATCAAATGTTTGCCCTCATTAGACTCCCCTCTGGAAGCGCTTTCACTGCAAGCTGCAGATTCCCTCCTAACAGCAAGCTTTAGGATAGGGTACTGAATTGTAACTTACTTTCGCCTAATAATGCGATTTTGGCAAAGAGAGTATCTCCCGCAGGGAAGCTGCTACCATCAAATGTTTGCCCTCATTAGACTCCCCTCTGGAAGCGCTTTCACTGCAAGCTGCAGATTCCCTCCTAACTTCAAGCTTTAGGATAGTGTACTGAATTGTAACTTAACTGCGGCTAATAAGGCGATTTTGGCAAAGAGAATATCTCCCGCAGGGAAGCTGCTACCATCAAATGTTTGCCCTCATTAGACTCCCCTCTGGAAGCGCTTTCACTGCAAGCTGCAGATTCCCTCCTAACAGCAAGCTTTAGGATAGGGTACTGAATTGTAACTTAACTGCGGCTAATAAGGCGATTTTGGCAAAGAGAATATCTCCCGCAGAGAAGCTGCTACCATCAAATGTTTGCCCTCATTAGACTCCCCTTTGGAAGCGCTTTCACTGCAAGCTGCAGATTCCCTCCTAACAGCAAGCTTTAGGATAGTGTACTAAATTGTAACTTAACTGCGGCTAATAAGGCGATTTTGGGAAAGAGAATATCTCCCGCAGGGAAGCTGCTACCATCAAATGTTTGCCCTCATTAGACTCCCCTCTGGAAGCGCTTTCACTGCAAGCTGCAGATTCCCTCCTAACAGCAAGCTTTAGGATAGGGTACTGAATTGTAACTTAACTGCGGCTAATAAGGCGATTGGGAAAGAGAATATCTCCCGCAGGGAAGCTGCTACCATCAAATGTTTGCCCTCATTAGACTCCCCTCTGGAAGCGCTTTGACTGCAAGCTGCAGATTCCCTCCTAACAGCAAGCTTTAGGATAGGGTACTGAATTGTAACTTACTTTCGCCTAATAATGCGATTTTGGCAAAGAGAGTATCTCCCGCAGGGAAGCTGCTACCATCAAATGTTTGCCCTCATTAGACTCCCCTCTGGAAGCGCTTTCACTGCAAGCTGCAGATTCCCTCCTAACAGCAAGCTTTAGGATAGTGTACTGAATTGTAACTTAACTGCGGCTAATAAGGCGATTTTGGGAAAGAGAATATCTCCCGCAGGGAAGCTGCTACCATCAAATGTTTGCCCTCATTAGACTCCCCTCTGGAAGCGCTTTCACTGCAAGCTGCAGATTCCCTCCTAACAGCAAGCTTTAGGATAGGGTACTGAATTGTAACTTAACTGCAGCTAATAAGGCGATTTTGGCAAAGAGAATATCTCCCGCAGGGAAGCTGCTACCATCAAATGTTTGCCCTCATTAGACTCCCCTCTGGAAGCGCTTTCACTGCAAGCTGCAGATTCCATCCTAACAGCAAGCTTTAGGATAGGGTACTGAATTGTAACTTACTTTCGCCTAATAATGCGATTTTAGGAAAGAGACTATCTCCCGCAGGGAAGCTGCTACCATCAAATGTTTGCCCTCATTAGACTCTCCTCTGGAAGGGCTTTCACTGCAAGCTGCAGATTCCCTCCTAACGGCAAGCTTTAGGATAGGGTACTGAACTGTAACTTACTTTCGCCTAATAATGGAATTTCGCAAAGAGACTATCTCCCTCTGGGAAGCTGCTACCATCAAATGTTTGCCCTCATTAGACTCCCCTCTGGAAGCGCTTTCACTGCAAGCTGCAGATTCCCTCCTAACAGCAAGCTTTAGGATAGGGTACTGAATTGTAACTTAACTGCGGCTAATAAGGCGATTGGGAAAGAGAATATCTCCCGCAGGGAAGCTGCTACCATCAAATGTTTGCCCTCATTAGACTCCCCTCTGGAAGCGCTTTGACTGCAAGCTGCAGATTCCCTCCTAACAGCAAGCTTTAGGATAGGGTACTGAATTGTACCTTACTTTCGCCTAATAATGCGATTTTGGCAAAGAGAATATCTCCCGCAGGGAAGCTGCTACCATCAAATGTTTGCCCTCATTAGACTCCCCTCTGGAAGCGCTTTCACTGCAAGCTGCAGATTCCCTCCTAACAGCAAGCTTTAGGATAGTGTACTGAATTGTAACTTAACTGCGGCTAATAAGGCGATTTTGGGAAAGAGAATATCTCCCGCAGGGAAGCTGCTACCATCAAATGTTTGCCCTCATTAGACTCCCCTCTGGAAGCGCTTTCACTGCAAGCTGCAGATTCCCTCCTAACAGCAAGCTTTAGGATAGGGTACTGAATTGTAACTTAACTGCAGCTAATAAGGCGATTTTGGCAAAGAGAATATCTCCCGCAGGGAAGCTGCTACCATCAAATATTTGCCCTCATTAGACTCTCCTCTGGAAGCGCTTTCACTGCAAGCTGCAGATTCCCACCTAACAGCTAGCTTTAGGATAGCGTACTGAATTGTAACTTACTTTCGCCTAATAATGCGATTTTGGAAAAGAGAGTATCTCCCGCAGGGAAGCTGCTACCATCAAATGTTTGCCCTCATTAGACTCCCCTCTGGAAGCGCTTTCACTGCAAGCTGCAGATTCCCTCCTAACAGCAAGCTTTAGGATAGGGTACTGAATTGTAACTTACTTTCGCCTAATAATGCGATTTTGGCAAAGAGAGTATCTCCCGCAGGGAAGCTGCTACCATCAAATGTTTGCCCTCATTAGACTCCCCTCTGGAAGCGCTTTCACTGCAAGCTGCAGATTCCCTCCTAACTTCAAGCTTTAGGATAGTTTACTGAATTGTAACTTAACTGCGGCTAATAAGGCGATTTTGGCAAAGAGAATATCTCCCGCAGGGAAGCTGCTACCATCAAATGTTTGCCCTCATTAGACTCCCCTTTGGAAGCGCTTTCACTGCAAGCTGCAGATTCCCTCCTAACAGCAAGCTTTAGGATAGGGTACTGAATTGTAACTTAACTGCGGCTAATAAGGCGATTTTGGCAAAGAGAATATCTCCCGCAGGGAAGCTGCTACCATCAAATGTTTGCCCTCATTAGACTCCCCTCTGGAAGCGCTTTCACTGCAAGCTGCAGATTCCCTCCTAACAGCAAGCTTTAGGATAGGGTACTGAATTGTAACTTAACTGCGGCTAATAAGGCGATTGGGAAAGAGAATATCTCCCGCAGGGAAGCTGCTACCATCAAATGTTTGCCCTCATTAGACTCCCCTCTGGAAGCGCTTTCACTGCAAGCTGCAGATTCCCTCCTAACAGCAAGCTTTAGGATAGGGTACTGAATTGTAACTTACTTTCGCCTAATAATGCGATTTTGGCAAAGAGAGTATCTCCCGCAGGGAAGCTGCTACCATCAAATCTTTGCCCTCATTAGACTCCCCTCTGGAAGCGCTTTCACTGCAAGCTGCAGATTCCCTCCTAACAGCAAGCTTTAGGATAGTGTACTGAATTGTAACTTAACTGCGGCTAATAAGGCGATTTTGGGAAAGAGAATATCTCCCGCAGGGAAGCTGCTACCATCAAATGTTTGCCCTCATTAGACTCCCCTCTGGAAGCGCTTTCACTGCAAGCTGCAGATTCCCTCCTAACAGCAAGCTGTAGGATAGGGTACTAAATTGTAACTTAACTGCAGCTAATAAGGCGATTTTGGCAAAGAGAATATCCCCCGCAGGGAAGCTGCTACCATCAAATGTTTGCCCTCATTAGACTCCCCTCTGGAAGCGCTTTCACTGCAAGCTGCAGATTCCCTCCTAACAGCAAGCTTTAGGATAGGGTACTGAATTGTAACTTACTTTCGCCTAATAATGCGATTTTAGGAAAGAGACTATCTCCCGCAGGGAAGCGGCTACCATCAAATCTTTGCCCTCATTAGACTCTCCTCTGGAAGGGCTTTCACTGCAAGCTGCAGATTCCCTCCTAACGGCAAGCTTTAGGATAGGGTACTGAATTGTAACTTACTTTCGACTAATAATGGAATTTCGCAAAGAGACTATCTCCCTCTGGGAAGCTGCTACCATCAAATGTTTGCCCTCATTAGACTCCCCTCTGGAAGCGCTTTCACTGCAAGCTGCAGATTCCCTCCTAACAGCAAGCTTTAGGATAGGGTACTGAATTGTAACTTAACTGCGGCTAATAAGGCGATTGGGAAAGAGAATATCTCCCGCAGGGAAGCTGCTACCATCAAATGTTTGCCCTCGTTAGACTCCCCTCTGGAAGCGCTTTCACTGCAAGCTGCAGATTCCCTCCTAACAGCAAGCTTTAGGATAGGGTACTGAATTGTAACTTACTTTCGCCTAATAATGCGATTTTGGCAAAGAGAGTATCTCCCGCAGGGAAGCTGCTACCATCAAATGTTTGCCCTCATTAGACTCCCCTCTGGAAGTGCTTTCACTGCAAGCTGCAGATTCCCTCCTAACTTCAAGCTTTAGGATAGTGTACTGAATTGTAACTTAACTGCGGCTAATAAGGCGATTTTGGCAAAGAGAATATCTCCCGCAGGGAAGCTGCTACCATCAAATGTTTGCCCTCATTAGACTCCCCTCTGGAAGCGCTTTCACTGCTAGCTGCAGATTCCCTCCTAACAGCAAGCTTTAGGATAGGGTACTGAATTGTAACTTAACTGCAGCTAATAAGGCGATTTTGGCAAAGAGAATATCTCCCGCAGGGAAGCTGCTACCATCAAATGTTTGCCCTAATTAGACTCCCCTCTGGAAGCGCTTTCACTGCAAGCTGCAGATTCCCTCCTAACAGCAAGCTTTAGGATAGGGTACTGAATTGTAACTTAACTGCGGCTAATAAGGCGATTTTGGCAAAGAGAATATCTCCCGCAGAGAAGCTGCTACCATCAAATGTTTGCCCTCATTAGACTCCCCTTTGGAAGCGCTTTCACTGCAAGCTGCAGATTCCCTCCTAACAGCAAGCTTTAGGATAGGGTACTGAATTGTAACTTAACTGCGGCTAATAAGGCGATTTTGGCAAAGAGAATATCTCCCGCAGGGAAGCTGCTACCATCAAATGTTTGCCCTCATTAGACTCCCCTCTGGAAGCGCTTTCACTGCAAGCTGCAGATTCCCTCCTAACAGCAAGCTTTAGGATAGGGTACTGAATTGTAACTTAACTGCGGCTAATAAGGCGATTGGGAAAGAGAATATCTCCCGCAGGGAAGCTGCTACCATCAAATGTTTGCCCTCATTAGACTCCCCTCTGGAAGCGCTTTCACTGCTAGCTGCAGATTCCCTCCTAACAGCAAGCTTTAGGATAGGGTACTGAATTGTAACTTAACTGCAGCTAATAAGGCGATTTTGGCAAAGAGAATATCTCCCGCAGGGAAGCTGCTACCATCAAATGTTTGCCCTAATTAGACTCCCCTCTGGAAGCGCTTTCACTGCAAGCTGCAGATTCCCTCCTAACAGCAAGCTTTAGGATAGGGTACTGAATTGTAACTTAACTGCGGCTAATAAGGCGATTTTGGCAAAGAGAATATCTCCCGCAGAGAAGCTGCTACCATCAAATGTTTCCCCTCATTAGACTCCCCTTTGGAAGCGCTTTCACTGCAAGCTGCAGATTCCCTCCTAACAGCAAGCTTTAGGATAGGGTACTGAATTGTAACTTAACTGCGGCTAATAAGGCGATTTTGGCAAAGAGAATATCTCCCGCAGGGAAGCTGCTACCATCAAATGTTTGCCCTCATTAGACTCCCCTCTGGAAGCGCTTTCACTGCAAGCTGCAGATTCCCTCCTAACAGCAAGCTTTAGGATAGTGTACTGAATTGTAACTTAACTGCGGCTAATAAGGCGATTTTGGGAAAGAGAATATCTCCCGCAGGGAAGCTGCTACCATCAAATGTTTGCCCTCATTAGACTCCCCTCTGGAAGCGCTTTCACTGCAAGCTGCAGATTCCCTCCTAACAGCAAGCTTTAGGATAGGGTACTAAATTGTAACTTAACTGCAGCTAATAAGGCGATTTTGGCAAAGAGAATATCTCCCGCAGGGAAGCTGCTACCATCAAATCTTTGCCCTCATTAGACTCCCCTCTGGAAGCGCTTTCACTGCAAGCTGCAGATTCCCTCCTAACAGCAAGCTTTAGGATAGGGTACTGAATTGTAACTTACTTTCGCCTAATAATGCGATTTTAGGAAAGAGACTATCTCCCGCAGGGAAGCTGCTACCATCAAATGTTTGCCCTCATTAGACTCTCCTCTGGAAGGGCTTTCACTGCAAGCTGCAGATTCCCTCCTAACGGCAAGCTTTAGGATAGTGTACTGAATTGTAACTTACTTTCGCCTAATAATGGAATTTCGCAAAGAGACTATCTCCCTCTGGGAAGCTGCTACCATCAAATGTTTGCACTCATTAGACTCCCCTCTGGAAGCGCTTTCACTGCAAGCTGCAGATTCCCTCCTAACAGCAAGCTTTAGGATAGGGTACTGAATTGTAACTTACTTTCGCCTAATAATGCGATTTTGGCAAAGAGAGTATCTCCCGCAGGGAAGCTGCTACCATCAAATGTTTGCCCTCATTAGACTCCCCTCTGGAAGCGCTTTCACTGCAAGCTGCAGATTCCCTCCTAACTTCAAGCTTTAGGATAGTTTACTGAATTGTAACTTAACTGCGGCTAATAAGGCGATTTTGGCAAAGAGAATATCTCCCGCAGGGAAGCTGCTACCATCAAATGTTTGCCCTCATTAGACTCCCCTTTGGAAGCGCTTTCACTGCAAGCTGCAGATTCCCTCCAGCAGCAAGCTTTAGGATAGGGTACTGAATTGTAACTTAACTGCGGCTAATAAGGCGATTTTGGCAAAGAGAATATCTCCCGCAGGGAAGCTGCTACCATCAAATGTTTGCCCTCATTAGACTCCCCTCTGGAAGCGCTTTCACTGCAAGCTGCAGATTCCCTCCTAACAGCAAGCTTTAGGATAGGGTACTGAATTGTAACTTAACTGCGGCTAATAAGGCGATTTTGGCAAAGAGAATATCTCCCGCAGGGAAGCTGCTACCATCAAATGTTTGCCCTCATTAGACTCCCCTCTGGAAGCGCTTTCACTGCAAGCTGCAGATTCCCTCCTAACAGCAAGCTTTAGGATAGGGTACTGAATTGTAACTTAACTGCGGCTAATAAGGCGATTGGGAAAGAGAATATCTCCCGCAGGGAAGCTGCTACCATCAAATGTTTGCCCTCATTAGACTCCCCTCTGGAAGCGCTTTCACTGCAAGCTGCAGATTCCCTCCTAACAGCAAGCTTTAGGATAGGGTACTGAATTGTAACTTACTTTCGCCTAATAATGCGATTTTGGCAAAGAGAGTATCTCCCGCAGGGAAGCTGCTACCATCAAATCTTTGCCCTCCTTAGACTCCCCTCTGGAAGCGCTTTCACTGCAAGCTGCAGATTCCCTCCTAACAGCAAGCTTTAGGATAGTGTACTGAATTGTAACTTAACTGTGGCTAATAAGGCGATTTTGGGAAAGAGAATATCTCCCGCAGGGAAGCTGCTACCATCAAATGTTTGCCCTCATTAGACTCCCCTCTGGAAGCGCTTTCACTGCAAGCTGCAGATTCCCTCCTAACAGCAAGCTGTAGGATAGGGTACTAAATTGTAACTTAACTGCAGCTAATAAGGCGATTTTGTAAAAGAGAATATCCCCCGCAGGGAAGCTGCTACCATCAAATGTTTGCCCTCATTAGACTCCCCTCTGGAAGCGCTTTCACTGCAAGCTGCAGATTCCCTCCTAACAGCAAGCTTTAGGATAGGGTACTGAATTGTAACTTACTTTCGCCTAATAATGCGATTTTAGGAAAGAGACTATCTCCCGCAGGGAAGCTGCTACCATCAAATCTTTGCCCTCATTAGACTCTCCTCTGGAAGGGCTTTCACTGCAAGCTGCAGATTCCCTCCTAACGGCAAGCTTTAGGATAGGGTACTGAATTGTAACTTACTTTCGACTAATAATGGAATTTCGCAAAGAGACTATCTCCCTCTGGGAAGCTGCTACCATCAAATGTTTGCCCTCATTAGACTCCCCTCTGGAAGCGCTTTCACTGCAAGCTGCAGATTCCCTCCTAACAGCAAGCTTTAGGATAGGGTACTGAATTGTAACTTAACTGCGGCTAATAAGGCGATTGGGAAAGAGAATATCTCCCGCAGGGAAGCTGCTACCATCAAATGTTTGCCCTCGTTAGACTCCCCTCTGGAAGCGCTTTGACTGCAAGCTGCAGATTCCCTCCTAACAGCAAGCTTTAGGATAGGGTACTGAATTGTAACTTACTTTCGCCTAATAATGCGATTTTGGCAAAGAGTGTATCTCCCGCAGGGAAGCTGCTACCATCAAATGTTTGCCCTCATTAGACTCCCCTCTGGAAGTGCTTTCACTGCAAGCTGCAGATTCCCTCCTAACTTCAAGCTTTAGGATAGTGTACTGAATTGTAACTTAACTGCGGCTAATAAGGCGATTTTGGCAAAGAGAATATCTCCCGCAGGGAAGCTGCTACCATCAAATGTTTGCCCTCATTAGACTCCCCTCTGGAAGCGCTTTCACTGCTAGCTGCAGATTCCCTCCTAACAGCAAGCTTTAGGATAGGGTACTGAATTGTAACTTAACTGCAGCTAATAAGGCGATTTTGGCAAAGAGAATATCTCCCGCAGGGAAGCTGCTACCATCAAATGTTTGCCCTAATTAGACTCCCCTCTGGAAGCGCTTTCACTGCAAGCTGCAGATTCCCTCCTAACAGCAAGCTTTAGGATAGGGTACTGAATTGTAACTTAACTGCGGCTAATAAGGCGATTTTGGCAAAGAGAATATCTCCCGCAGAGAAGCTGCTACCATCAAATGTTTGCCCTCATTAGACTCCCCTTTGGAAGCGCTTTCACTGCAAGCTGCAGATTCCCTCCTAACAGCAAGCTTTAGGATAGGGTACTGAATTGTAACTTAACTGCGGCTAATAAGGCGATTTTGGCAAAGAGAATATCTCCCGCAGGGAAGCTGCTACCATCAAATGTTTGCCCTCATTAGACTCCCCTCTGGAAGCGCTTTCACTGCAAGCTGCAGATTCCCTCCTAACAGCAAGCTTTAGGATAGGGTACTGAATTGTAACTTAACTGCGGCTAATAAGGCGATTTTGGCAAAGAGAATATCTCCCGCAGGGAAGCTGCTACCATCAAATGTTTGCCCTCATTAGACTCCCCTCTGGAAGCGCTTTCACTGCTAGCTGCAGATTCCCTCCTAACAGCAAGCTTTAGGATAGGGTACTGAATTGTAACTTAACTGCAGCTAATAAGGCGATTTTGGCAAAGAGAATATCTCCCGCAGGGAAGCTGCTACCATCAAATGTTTGCCCTAATTAGACTCCCCTCTGGAAGCGCTTTCACTGCAAGCTGCAGATTCCCTCCTAACAGCAAGCTTTAGGATAGGGTACTGAATTGTAACTTAACTGCGGATAATAAGGCGATTTTGGCAAAGAGAATATCTCCCGCAGAGAAGCTGCTACCATCAAATGTTTCCCCTCATTAGACTCCCCTTTGGAAGCGCTTTCACTGCAAGCTGCAGATTCCCTCCTAACAGCAAGCTTTAGGATAGGGTACTGAATTGTAACTTAACTGCGGCTAATATGGCGATTTTGGCAAAGAGAATATCTCCCGCAGGGAAGCTGCTACCATCAAATGTTTGCCCTCATTAGACTCCCCTCTGGAAGCGCTTTCACTGCAAGCTGCAGATTCCCTCCTAACAGCAAGCTTTAGGATAGTGTACTGAATTGTAACTTAACTGCGGCTAATAAGGCGATTGTGAAAGAGAATATCTCCCGCAGGGAAGCTGCTACCATCAAATGTTTGCCCTCATTAGACTCCCCTCTGGAAGCGCTTTCACTGCAAGCTGCAGATTCCCTCCTAACAGCAAGCTTTAGGATAGGGTACTGAATTGTATCTTACTTTCGCCTAATAATGCGATTTTGGCAAAGAGAGTATCTCCCGCAGGGAAGCTGCTACCATCAAATGTTTGCCCTCATTAGACTCCCCTCTGGAAGCGCTTTCACTGCAAGCTGCAGATTCCCTCCTAACAGCAAGCTTTAGGATAGGGTACTGAATTGTAACTTACTTTCGCCTAATAATGCGATTTTAGGAAAGAGACTATCTCCCGCAGGGAAGCTGCTACCATCAAATGTTTGCCCTCATTAGACTCTCCTCTGGAAGGGCTTTCACTGCAAGCTGCAGATTCCCTCCTAACGGCAAGCTTTAGGATAGTGTACTGAATTGTAACTTACTTTCGCCTAATAATGGAATTTCGCAAAGAGACTATCTCCCTCTGGGAAGCTGCTACCATCAAATGTTTGCACTCATTAGACTCCCCTCTAGAAGCGCTTTCACTGCAAGCTGCAGATTCCCTCCTAACAGCAAGCTTTAGGATAGGGTACTGAATTGTAACTTAACTGCGGCTAATAAGGCGATTGGGAAAGAGAATATCTCCCGCAGGGAAGCTGCTACCATCAAATGTTTGCCCTCATTAGACTCCCCTCTGGAAGCGCTTTCACTGCAAGCTGCAGATTCCCTCCTAACAGCAAGCTTTAGGATAGGGTACTGAATTGTAACTTACTTTCGCCTAATAATGCGATTTTGGCAAAGAGAGTATCTCCCGCAGGGAAGCTGCTACCATCAAATGTTTGCCCTCATTAGACTCCCCTCTGGAAGCGCTTTCACTGCAAGCTGCAGATTCCCTCCTAACAGCAAGCTTTAGGATAGTGTACTGAATTGTAACTTAACTGCGGCTAATAAGGCGATTTTGGGAAAGAGAATATCTCCTGCAGGGAAGCTGCTACCATCAAATGTTTGCCCTCATTAGACTCCCCTCTGGAAGCGCTTTCACTGCAAGCTGCAGATTCCCTCCTAACAGCAAGCTTTAGGATAGGGTACTGAATTGTAACTTAACTGCAGCTAATAAGGCGATTTTGGCAAAGAGAATATCTCCCGCAGGGAAGCTGCTACCATCAAATGTTTGCCCTCCTTAGACTCCCCATTGGAAGCGCTTTCACTGCAAGCTGCAGATTCCCTCCTAACAGCAAGCTTTAGGATAGGGTACTGAATTGTAACTTACTTTCGCCTAATAATGCGATTTTGGCAAAGAGAGTATCTCCCGCAGGGAAGCTGCTACCATCAAATGTTTGCCCTCATTAGACTCCCCTCTGGAAGCGCTTTCACTGCAAGCTGCAGATTCCCTCCCAACAGCAAGCTTTAGCATAGGGTACTGAATTGTAACTTAACTGCGGCTAATAATGATATTATGGCAAAGAGAATATCTCCCGCAGGGAAGCTGCTACCATCAAATGTTTGCCCTCGTTAGACTACCCTCTGGAAGCGCTTTCACTGCAAGCTGCAGATTCCCTCCTAACAGCAAGCTTTAGGATAGGGTACTGAATTGTAACTTACTTTCGCCTAATAATGCGATTTTGGCAAAGAGAGTATCTCCCGCAGGGAAGCTGCTACCATCAAATGTTTGCCCTCCTTAGACTCCCCTTCGGAAGCGCTTTCACTGCAAGCTGCAGATTCCCTCCTAACAGCAAGCTTTAGGATAGGGTACTGAATTGTAACTTACTTTCGCCTAATAATGCGATTTTGGCAAAGAGAGTATCTCCCGCAGGGAAGCTGCTACCATCAAATGTTTGCCCTCATTAGACTCCCCTCTGGAAGCGCTTTCACTGCAAGCTGCAGATTCCCTCCTAACAGCAAGCTTTAGGATAGGGTACTGAATTGTAACTTAACTGCGGCTAATAAAGCGATTTTGGCAAAGAGAATATCTCCCGCAGGGAAGCTGCTACCATCAAATGTTTGCCCTCATTAGACTCCCCTCTGGAAGCGCTTTCACTGTAAGCTGCAGATTCCCTCCTAACAGCAAGCTTTAGGATAGGGTACTGAATTGTAACTCACTTTCGCCTAATAATGCGATTTTGGAAAAGAGACTATCTCCCGCAGGGAAGCTGCTACCATCAAACGTTTGCCCTCGTTAGACTCCCCTCCGGAAGCGCTTTCACTGCAAGCTGCAGATTCCCTCCTAACAGCAAGCTTTAGGATAGGGTACTGAATTGTAACTTACTTTCGCATATTATTGCGATTCTGGCAAAGAGAATATCTCCCGCAGGGAAGCTGCTACCATCAAATGTTTGCCCTCATTAGACTCCCCTCTGGAAGCGCTTTCACTGCAAGCTGCAGATTCCCTCCTAACAGCAAGCTTTAGGATAGGGTACTGAATTGTATCTTATCTGCGGCTAATAAGGAGATTTTGTCAAAGAGAATATCTCCCGCAGGGAAGCTGCTACCATCAAATCTTTGCCCTCATTAGACTCCCCTCTGGAAGCGCTTTCACTGCAAGCTGCAGATTCCCTCCTAACAGCAAGCTTTAGGATAGGGTACTGAATTGTAACTTACTTTCGCCTAATAATGCGATTTTGGCAAAGAGAATATCTCCCGCAGGGAAGCTGCTACCATCAAATGTTTGCCCTCATTAGACTCCCCTCTGGAAGCGCTTTCACTGCAAGCTGCAGATTCCCTCCTAACAGCAAGCTTTAGGATAGGGTACTGAATTGTAACTTATCTGAGGCTAATAAGGCGATTTTGGCAAAGAGAATATCTCCCGCTGGGAAGCTGCTACCATCAAATGTTTGCCCTCATTAGACTCCCCTCTGGAAGCGCTTTCACTGCAAGCTGCAGATTCCCTCCTAACAGCAAGCTTTAGGATAGGGTACTGAATTGTAACTTACTTTCGCCTAATAATGCGATTTTGGCAAAGAGAGTATCTCCCGCAGGGAAGCTGCTACCATCAAATGTTTGCCCTCCTTAGACTCCCCTCTGGAAGCGCTTTCACTGCAAGCTGCAGATTCCCTCCTAACAGCAAGCTTTAGGATAGGGTACTGAATTGTAACTTATCTGCGGCTAATAAGGAGATTTTGGCAAAGAGAATATCTCCCGCAGGGAAGCTGTTACCATCAAATGTTTGCCCTCATTAGACTCCCCTCTGGAAGCGCTTTCACTGCAAGCTGCAGATTCCCTCCTAACAGCAAGCTTTAGGATAGGGTCCTGAATTGTAACTTACTTTCGCCTAATAATGCGATTTTGGCAAAGAGAGTATCTCCCGCAGGGAAGCTGCTACCATCAAACTTTTGCCCTCGTTAGACTCCCCTCCGGAAGCGCTTTCACTGCAAGCTGCAGATTCCCTCCTAACTGCAAGCTTTAGGATAGGGTACTGAATTGAAACTTACTTTCGCATAATATTGCGATTTTGGCAAAGAGAGTATCTCCCGCAGGGAAGCTGCTAACATCAAATGTTTGCCCTCATTAGACTCCCCTCTGGAAGCGCTTTCACTGCAAGCTGCAGATTCCCTCCTAACAGCAAGCTTTAGGATAGGGTACTGAATTGTAACTTATCTGAGGCTAATAAGGCGATTTTGGCAAAGAGAATATCTCCCGCAGGGAAGCTGCTACCATCAAATGTTTGCCCTCATTAGACTCCCCTCTGGAAGCGCTTTCACTGCAAGCTGCAGATTCCCTCCTAACAGCAAGCTTTAGGATAGGGTACTGAATTGTAACTTACTTTCGCCTAATAATGCGATTTTGGCAAAGAGAATATCTCCCGCAGGGAAGCTGCTACCATCAAATGTTTGCCCTCATTAGACTACCCTGTGGAATCGCTTTCACTGCAAGCTGCAGATTCCCTCCTAACAGCAAGCTTTAGGATAGGGTACTGAATTGTAACTTACTTTCGCCTAATAATGCAATTTTTGCAAAGAGAGTATCTCCCGCAGGGAAGCTGCTACCATCAAATATTTGCCCTCATTAGACTCCCCTCTGGAAGCGCTTTCACTGCAAGCTGCAGATTCCCTCCTAACAGCAAGCTTTAGGATAGGGTACTGAATTGTAACTTAACTGCGGCTAATAAGGCAAAATTGGAAAAGAGATTATCTCCCGCAGGGAAGCTGCTACCATCAAATGTTTGCCCTCGTTAGACTCCCCTCTGGAAGCGCTTTCACTGCAAGCTGCAGATTCCCTCCTAACAGCAAGCTTTAGGATAGGGTACTGAATTGTAACTTACTTTCGCCTAATAATGCGATTTCTGCAAAGAGAGTATCTCCCGCAGGGAAGCTGCTACCATCAAATGTTTGCCCTCGTTAGACTCCCCTCTGGAAGCGCTTTCACTGCAAGCTGCAGATTCCCTCCTAACAGCAAGCTTTAGGATAGGGTACTGAATTGAACCTTACTTTCGCATAATAATGCGATTTTGGCAAAGAGAGTATCTCCCGCAGGGAAGCTGCTACCATCAAATGTTTGCCCTCATTAGACTCCCCTCTGGAAGCGCTTTCACTGCAAGCTGCAGATTCCCTCCTAACAGCAAGCTTTAGGATAGGGTACTGAATTGTAACTTACTTTCGCATAATAATGCGATTTTGGCAAAGAGAGTATCTCCCGCAGGGAATCTGCTACCATCAAATGTTTGCCCTCCTTAGACTCCCCTCTGGAAGCGCTTTCACTGCAAGCTGCAGATTCCCTCCTAACAGCAAGCTTTAGGATAGGGTACTGAATTGTAACTTACTTTCGCCTAATAATGCGATTTTGGCAAAGAGAGTATCTCCCGCAGGGAAGCTGCTACCATCAAATCTTTGCCCTCATTAGACTCCCCTCTGGAAGCGCTTTCACTGCAAGCTGCAGATTCCCTCCTAACAGCAAGCTTTAGGATAGGGTACTGAATTGTAACTTACTTTCGCCTAATAATGCGATTTTGGCAAAGAGAGTATCTCCCGCATGGAAGCTGCTACCATCAAATGTTTGTCCTCGTTATACTCCCCTCTGGAAGCGCTTTCACTGCAAGCTGCAGATTCCCTCCTAACAGCAAGCTTTAGGATAGTGTACTGAATTGAAGCTTACTTTCGCATAATAATGCGATTTTGGCAAAGAGAGTATCTCCCGCAGGGAAGCTGCTACCATCAAATGTTTGCCCTCATTAGACTCCCCTCTGGAAGCGCTTTGACTGCAAGCTGCAGATTCCCTCCTAACAGCAAGCTTTAGGATAGGGTACTGAATTGTAACTTATCTGCGGCTAATAAGGAGATTTTGGCAAAGAGAATATCTCCCGCAGGGAAGCTGCTACCATCAAATCTTTGCCCTCATTAGACTCCCCTCTGGAAGCGCTTTCACTGCAAGCTGCAGATTCCCTCCTAACAGCAAGCTTTAGGATAGGGTCCTGAATTGTAACTTACTTTCGCCTAATAATGCGATTTTGGCAAAGAGAGTATCTCCCGCAGGGAAGCTGCTACCATCAAACTTTTGCCCTCGTTAGACTCCCCTCCGGAAGCGCTTTCACTGCAAGCTGCAGATTCCCTCCTAACAGCAAGCTTTAGGATAGGGTACTGAATTGAAACTTACTTTCGCATAATATTGCGATTTTGGCAAAGAGAGTATCTCCCGCAGGGAAGCTGCTAACATCAAATGTTTGCCCTCATTAGACTCCCCTCTGGAAGCGCTTTCACTGCAAGCTGCAGATTCCCTCCTAACAGCAAGCTTTAGGATAGGGTACTGAATTGTAACTTATCTGAGGCTAATAAGGCGATTTTGGCAAAGAGAATATCTCCCGCAGGGAAGCTGCTACCATCAAATGTTTGCCCTCATTAGACTCCCCTCTGGAAGCGCTTTCACTGCAAGCTGCAGATTCCCTCCTAACAGCAAGCTTTAGGATAGGGTACTGAATTGTAACTTACTTTCGCCTAATAATGCGATTTTGGCAAAGAGAGTATCTCCCGCAGGGAAGCTGCTACCATCAAATGTTTGCCCTCATTAGACTACCCTGTGGAATCGCTTTCACTGCAAGCTGCAGATTCCCTCCTAACAGCAAGCTTTAGGATAGGGTACTGAATTGTAACTTACTTTCGCCTAATAATGCAATTTTTGCAAAGAGAATATCTCCCGCAGGGAAGCTGCTACCATCAAATATTTGCCCTCATTAGACTCCCCTCTGGAAGCGCTTTCACTGCAAGCTGCAGATTCCCTCCTAACAGCAAGCTTTAGGATAGGGTACTGAATTGTAACTTAACTGCGGCTAATAAGGCAAAATTGGAAAAGAGATTATCTCCCGCAGGGAAGCTGCTACCATCAAATGTTTGCCCTCGTTAGACTCCCCTCTGGAAGCGCTTTCACTGCAAGCTGCAGATTCCCTCCTAACAGCAAGCTTTAGGATAGGGTACTGAATTGTAACTTACTTTCGCCTAATAATGCGATTTCTGCAAAGAGAGTATCTCCCGCAGGGAAGCTGCTACCATCAAATGTTTGCCCTCGTTAGACTCCCCTCTGGAAGCGCTTTCACTGCAAGCTGCAGATTCCCTCCTAACAGCAAGCTTTAGGATAGGGTACTGAATTGAACCTTACTTTCGCATAATAATGCGATTTTGGCAAAGAGAGTATCTCCCGCAGGGAAGCTGCTACCATCAAATGTTTGCCCTCATTAGACTCCCCTCTGGAAGCGCTTTCACTGCAAGCTGCAGATTCCCTCCTAACAGCAAGCTTTAGGATAGGGTACTGAATTGTAACTTACTTTCGCATAATAATGCGATTTTGGCAAAGAGAGTATCTCCCGCAGGGAATCTGCTACCATCAAATGTTTGCCCTCCTTAGACTCCCCTCTGGAAGCGCTTTCACTGCAAGCTGCAGATTCCCTCCTAACAGCAAGCTTTAGGATAGGGTACTGAATTGTAACTTACTTTCGCCTAATAATGCGATTTTGGCAAAGAGAGTATCTCCCGCAGGGAAGCTGCTACCATCAAATCTTTGCCCTCATTAGACTCCCCTCTGGAAGCGCTTTCACTGCAAGCTGCAGATTCCCTCCTAACAGCAAGCTTTAGGATAGGGTACTGAATTGTAACTTACTTTCGCCTAATAATGCGATTTTGGCAAAGAGACTATCTCCCGCAGGGAAGCTGCTACCATCAAATGTTTGTCCTCGTTATACTCCCCTCTGGAAGCGCTTTCACTGCAAGCTGCAGATTCCCTCCTAACAGCAAGCTTTAGGATAGTGTACTGAATTGAAGCTTACTTTCGCATAATAATGCGATTTTGGCAAAGAGAGTATCTCCCGCAGGGAAGCTGCTACCATCAAATGTTTGCCCTCATTAGACTCCCCTCTGGAAGCGCTTTGACTGCAAGCTGCAGATTCCCTCCTAACAGCAAGCTTTAGGATAGGGTACTGAATTGTAACTTAACTGCGGCTAATAAGGCGATTTTGGAAAAGAGAGTATCTCCCGCAGGGAAGCTGCTACCATCAAATGTTTGCCCTCATTAGACTCGCCTCTGGAAGCGCTTTCACTGCAAGCTGCAGATTCCCTCCTAACAGCAAGCTTTAGCATAGGGTACTGAATTGTAACTTATCTGCGGCTAATAATGATATTTTGGCAAAGAGAATATCTCCCGCAGGGAAGCTGCTACCATCAAATGTTTGCCCTCCTTAGACTCCCCTCTGGAAGCGCTTTCACTGCAAGCTGCAGATTCCCTCCTAACAGCAAGCTTTAGGATAGGGTACTGAATTGTACCTTACTTTCGCCTAATAATGCGATTTTGGCAAAGAGAATATCTCCCGCAGGGAAGCTGCTACCATCAAATGTTTGCCCTCATTAGACTCCCCTCTGGAAGCGCTTTGACTGCAAGCTGCAGATTCCCTCCTAACAGCAAGCTTTAGGATAGGGTACTGAATTGTAACTTATTTGCGGCTAATAAGGCGATTTTGGGAAAGAGAATATCTCCCGCAGGGAAGCTGCTACCATCAAATGTTTGCCCTCATTAGACTCCCCTGTGGAAGCGCTTTCACTGCAAGCTGCAGATTCCTTCCTAACAGCAAGTTTTAGGATAGGGTACAGAATTGTAACTTACTTTCGCCTAATAATGCGATTTTGGAAAAGAGACTATCTCCCGCAGGGAAGCTGCTACCATCAAATGTTTGCCCTCATTAGACTCCCCTCTGGAAGCGCTTTCACTGCAAGCTGCAGATTCCCTCCTAACAGCAAGCTTTAGGATAGGGTACTGAATTGTAACTTACTTTCGCCTAATAATGCGATTTTGGCAAAGAGACTATCTCCCGCAGGGAAGCTGCTACCATCAAATGTTTGCCCTCATTAGACTCCCCTCTGGAAGCGCTTTCACTGCAAGCTTCAGATTCCCTCCTAACAGCAAGCTTTAGGATAAGGTACTGAATTGTAACTTACTTTCGCCTAATAATGCGATTTTGGCAAAGAGAGTATCACCCGCAGGGAAGCTGCTACCATCAAATGTTTGCCCTCGTTAGACTACCCTCTGGAAGCGCATTCACTGCAAGCTGCAGATTCCCTCCTAACAGCAAGCTTTAGGATAGGGTACTGAATTGTAACTTACTTTCGCCTAATAATGCGATTTTGGCAAAGAGATTATCTCCCGCAGGGAAGCTGCTACCATCAAATGTTTGCCCTCATTAGACTCCCCTCTGGAAGCGCTTTCACTGCAAGCTGCAGATTCCCTCCTAACAGCAAGCTTTAGGATAGGGTACTGAATTGTAACTTACTTTCGCCTAATAAGGCGATTTTGGCAAACAGAGTATCTCCCGCAGGGAAGCTGCTACCATCAAATATTTGCCCTCATTAGACTCCCCTCTGGAAGCGCTTTCACTGCAAGCTGCAGATTCCCTCCTAACAGCAAGCTTTAGGATGGTGTACTGAATTGTAACTTACTTTCGCTTAATAATGCGATTTTAGCAAAGAGACTTTCTCCCGCAGGGAAGCTGCTACCATCAAATGTTTGCCCTCATTAGACTCCCCTCTGGAAGCGCTTTCACTGCAAGCTGCAGATTCCCTCCTAACAGCAAGCTTTAGGGTAGGGTACTGAATTGTAACTTAACTGCGGCTTATAAGGCGATTATGGCAAAGAGAGTATCTTCCGCAGGGAAGCTGCTACCATCAAATGTTTGCCCTCGTTAGACTACCCTCTGGAAGCGCATTCACTTCAAGCTGCAGATTCCCTCCTAACAGCAAGCTTTAGGATAGGGTACTGAATTGTATCTTACTTTCGCCTAATAATGCGATTTTGGAAAAGAGACTATCTCCCGCAGGGAAGCTGCTACCATCAAATGTTTGCCCTCATTAGACTCCCCTCTGGAAGCGCTTTCACTGCAAGCTGCAGATTCCCTCCTAACAGCAAGCTTTAGGATAGGGTACTGAATTGTAACTTAACTGCGGCTAATAAGGCGATTTTGGCAAAGAGAGTATCTCCCGCAGGGAAGCTGCTACCATCAAATGTTTGCCCTCATTAGACTCCCCTCTGGAAGCGCTTTCACTGCAAGCTGCAGATTCCCTCCTAATAGCAAGCTTTAGGATAGGGTACTGAATTGTAACTTACTTTCGCCTAATAATGCGATTTTGGAAAAGAGAGTATCTCCCGCAGGGAAGCTGCTACCATCAAATGTTTGCCCTCCTTAGACTCCCCTCTGGAAGCGCTTTCACTGCAAGCTGCAGATTCCCTCCTAACAGCAAGCTTTAGGATAGGGTACTGAATTGTAACTTACTTTCGCCTAATAATGCGATTTTGGCAAAGAGAGTATCACCCGCAGGGAAGCTGCTACCATCAAATGTTTGCCCTCATTAGATTCCCCTCTGGAAGCGCTTTCACTGCAAGCTGCAGATTCCCTCCTAACAGCAAGCTTTAGGATAGGGTACTGAATTGTAACTTAACTGCGGCTAATAAGGCGATTTTGGGAAAGAGAATATCTCCCGCAGGGAAGCTGCTACCATCAAATATTTGCCCTCATTAGACTCCCCTCTGGAAGCGCTTTCACTGCAAGCTGCAGATTCCCTCCTAACAGCAAGCTTTAGGATAGGGTACTGAATTGTAACTTACTTTCGCCTAATAATGCGATTTTGGCAAAGAGAATATCTCCCGCAGGGAAGCTGCTACCATCAAATGTTTGCCCTCATTAGACACCCCTCTGGAAGCGCTTTCACTGCAAGCTGCAGATTCCCTCCTAACAGCAAGCTTTAGGATAGGGTACTGAATTGTAACTTACTTTCGCCTAATAATGCGATTTTGGCAAAGAGAGTATCACCCGCAGGGAAGCTGCTAACATCAAATGTTTGCCCTCATTAGACTCCCCTCTGGAAGCGCTTTCACTGCAAGCTGCAGATTCCCTCCTAACAGCAAGCTTTAGGATAGGGTACTGAATTGTAACTTAACTGCGGCTAATAAGGCGATTATGGCAAAGAGAATATCTCCCGCAGGGAAGCTGCTACCATCAAATATTTGCCCTCATTAGACTCCCCTCTGGAAGCGCTTTCACTGCAAGCTGCAGATTCCCTCCTAACAGCAAGCTTTAGGATAGGGTACTGAATTGTAACTTACTTTCGCCTAATAATGCGATTTTTGCAAAGAGAATATCTCCCGCAGGGAAGCTGATACCATCAAATGTTTGCCCTCATTAGACACCCCTCTGGAAGCGCTTTCACTGCAAGCTGCAGATTCCCTCCTAACAGCAAGCTTTAGGATAGGGTACTGAATTGTAACTTACTTTCGCCTAATAATGCGATTTTGGCAAAGAGACTATCTCCCGCAGGGAAGCTGCTTCCATCAAATGTTTGCCCTCGTTAGACTCCCCTCTGGAAGCGCTTTCACTGCAAGCTGCAGATTCCCTCCTAACAGCAAGCTTTAGGATAGGGTACTGAATTGTAACTTACTTTCGCATAATAATGCGATTTTGGAAAAGAGACTATCTCCCGCAGGGAAGCTGCTACCATCAAATGTTTGCCCTCGTTAGACTGGCCTCTGGAAGCGCATTCACTTCAAGCTGCAGATTCCCTCCTAACAGCAAGCTTGAGGATAGGGTACTGAATTGTAACTTACTTTCGCCTAATAATGCGATTTTGGAAAAGAGACTATCTCCCGCAGGGAAGCTGCTACCATCAAATGTTTGCCCTCATTAGACTACCCTGTGGAAGCGCTTTCACTGCAAGCTGCAGATTCCCTCCTAACAGCAAGCTTTAGGATAGGGTCCTGAATTGTAACTTACTTTCGCATAATAATGCGATTTTGGCAAAGAGAGTATCTCCCGCAGGGAAGCTGCTACCATCAAATGTTTGCCCTCATTAGACTCCCCTCTGGAAGCGCTTTCACTGCAAGCTGCAGATTCCCTCCTAACAGCAAGCTTTAGGATAGGGTACTGAATTGTAACTTACTTTCGCCTAATAATGCGATTTTGGCAAAGAGAGTATCTCCCGCAGGGAAGCTGCTACCATCAAATGTTTGCCCTCATTAGACTCCCCTCTGGAAGCGCTTTCACTGCAAGCTGCAGATTCCCTCCTAACAGCAAGCTTTAGGATAGGGTACTGAATTGTAACTTAACTGCGGCTAATAAGGCGATTTTGGCAAAGAGAATATCCCCGCAGAGAAGCTGCTACCATCAAATGCTTCCCCTCATTAGACTCCCCTCTGGAAGCGCTTTCACTGCAAGCTGCAGATTCCCTCCTAACAGCAAGCTTTAGGATAAAGTACTGAATTGTAACTTACTTTCGCCTAATAATGCGATTTTGGCAGAGAGAGTATCTCCCGCAGGGAAGCTGCTACCATCAAATGTTTGCCCTCATTAGACTCCCCTCTGGAAGCGCTTTCACTGCAAGCTGCAGATTCCCTCCTAACAGCAAGCTTTAGGATAGGGTACTGAATTGTAACTTATCTGCGGCTAATAAGGCGATTTTGGGAAAGAGAATATCTCCCGCAGGGAAGCTGCTACCATCAAATGTTTGCCCTCATTAGACTCCCCTCTGGAAGCGCTTTCACTGCAAGCTGCAGATTCCCTCCTAACAGCAAGCTTTAGCATAGGGTACTGAATTGTAACTTAACTGCGGCTAATAATGATATTTTGGCAAAGAGAATATCTCCCGCAGGGAAGCTGCTACCATCAAATGTTTGCCATCGTTAGACTACCCTCTGGAAGCGCTTTCACTGCAAGCTGCAGATTCCCTCCTAACAGCAAGCTTTAGGATAGGGTACTGAATTGTAACTTAACTGCGGCTAATAAGGCGATTTTGGGAAAGAGAATATCTCCCGCAGGGAAGTTGCTACTATCAAATGTTTGCCCTCATTAGACTCCCCTCTGGAAGCGCTTTGACTGCAAGCTGCAGATTCCCTCCTAACAGCAAGCTTTAGGATAGGGTACTGACTTGTAACTTAACTGCGGCTCATAAGGCGATTTTGGCAAAGAGAGTATCTCCCGCAGGGAAGCTGCTACCATCAAATGTTTGCCCTCCTTACACTCCCCTCTGGAAGCGCTTTCACTGCAAGCTGCAGATTCCCTCCTAACAGCAAGCTTTAGGATAGGGTACTGAATTGTAACTTACTTTCGCCTAATAATGCGATTTTGGCAAAGAGAGTATCTCCCGCAGGGAAGCTGCTACCATCAAATGTTTGCCCTCATTAGACTCCCCTCTGGAAGCGCTTTCACTGCAAGCTGCAGATTCCCTCCTAACAGCAAGCTTTAGCATAGGGTACTGAATTGTAACTTAACTGCGGCTAATAATGATATTTTGGCAAAGAGAATATCTCCCGCAGGGAAGCTGCTACCATCAAATGTTTGCCCTCGTTAGACTACCCTCTGGAAGCGCTTTCACTGCAAGCTGCAGATTCCCTCCTAACAGCAAGCTTTAGGGTAGGGTACTGAATTGTAACTTAACTGCGGCTTATAAGGCGATTATGGCAAAGAGAGTGTCTTCCGCAGGGAAGCTGCTACCATCAAATGTTTGCCCTCGTTAGACTACCCTCTGGAAGCGCATTCACTTCAAGCTGCAGATTCCCTCCTAACAGCAAGCTTTAGGATAGGGTACTGAATTGTATCTTACTTTCGCCTAATAATGCGATTTTGGAAAAGAGACTATCTCCCGCAGGGAAGCTGCTACCATCAAATGTTTGCCCTCATTAGACTCCCCTCTGGAAGCGCTTTCACTGCAAGCTGCAGATTCCCTCCTAACAGCAAGCTTTAGGATAGGGTACTGAATTGTAACTTAACTGCGGCTAATAAGGCGATTTTGGCAAAGAGAGTATCTCCCGCAGGGAAGCTGCTACCATCAAATGTTTGCCCTCATTAGACTCCCCTCTGGAAGCGCTTTCACTGCAAGCTGCAGATTCCCTCCTAATAGCAAGCTTTAGGATAGGGTACTGAATTGTAACTTACTTTCGCCTAATAATGCGATTTTGGAAAAGAGAGTATCTCCCGCAGGGAAGCTGCTACCATCAAATGTTTGCCCTCCTTAGACTCCCCTCTGGAAGCGCTTTCACTGCAAGCTGCAGATTCCCTCCTAACAGCAAGCTTTAGGATAGGGTACTGAATTGTAACTTACTTTCGCCTAATAATGCGATTTTGGCAAAGAGAGTATCACCCGCAGGGAAGCTGCTACCATCAAATGTTTGCCCTCATTAGATTCCCCTCTGGAAGCGCTTTCACTGCAAGCTGCAGATTCCCTCCTAACAGCAAGCTTTAGGATAGGGTACTGAATTGTAACTTAACTGCGGCTAATAAGGCTATTTTGGGAAAGAGAATATCTCCCGCAGGGAAGCTGCTACCATCAAATATTTGCCCTCATTAGACTCCCCTCTGGAAGCGCTTTCACTGCAAGCTGCAGATTCCCTCCTAACAGCAAGCTTTAGGATAGGGTACTGAATTGTAACTTACTTTCGCCTAATAATGCGATTTTGGCAAAGAGAATATCTCCCGCAGGGAAGCTGCTACCATCAAATGTTTGCCCTCATTAGACACCCCTCTGGAAGCGCTTTCACTGCAAGCTGCAGATTCCCTCCTAACAGCAAGCTTTAGGATAGGGTACTGAATTGTAACTTACTTTCGCCTAATAATGCGATTTTGGCAAAGAGAGTATCACCCGCAGGGAAGCTGCTAACATCAAATGTTTGCCCTCATTAGACTCCCCTCTGGAAGCGCTTTCACTGCAAGCTGCAGATTCCCTCCTAACAGCAAGCTTTAGGATAGGGTACTGAATTGTAACTTAACTGCGGCTAATAAGGCGATTATGGCAAAGAGAATATCTCCCGCAGGGAAGCTGCTACCATCAAATATTTGCCCTCATTAGACTCCCCTCTGGAAGCGCTTTCACTGCAAGCTGCAGATTCCCTCCTAACAGCAAGCTTTAGGATAGGGTACTGAATTGTAACTTACTTTCGCCTAATAATGCGATTTTTGCAAAGAGAATATCTCCCGCAGGGAAGCTGATACCATCAAATGTTTGCCCTCATTAGACACCCCTCTGGAAGCGCTTTCACTGCAAGCTGCAGATTCCCTCCTAACAGCAAGCTTTAGGATAGGGTACTGAATTGTAACTTACTTTCGCCTAATAATGCGATTTTGGCAAAGAGACTATCTCCCGCAGGGAAGCTGCTTCCATCAAATGTTTGCCCTCGTTAGACTCCCCTCTGGAAGCGCTTTCACTGCAAGCTGCAGATTCCCTCCTAACAGCAAGCTTTAGGATAGGGTACTGAATTGTAACTTACTTTCGCATAATAATGCGATTTTGGAAAAGAGACTATCTCCCGCAGGGAAGCTGCTACCATCAAATGTTTGCCCTCGTTAGACTGGCCTCTGGAAGCGCATTCACTTCAAGCTGCAGATTCCCTCCTAACAGCAAGCTTGAGGATAGGGTACTGAATTGTAACTTACTTTCGCCTAATAATGCGATTTTGGAAAAGAGACTATCTCCCGCAGGGAAGCTGCTACCATCAAATGTTTGCCCTCATTAGACTACCCTGTGGAAGCGCTTTCACTGCAAGGTGCAGATTCCCTCCTAACTGCAAGCTTTAGGATAGGGTCCTGAATTGTAACTTACTTTCGCATAATAATGCGATTTTGGCAAAGAGAGTATCTCCCGCAGGGAAGCTGCTACCATCAAATGTTTGCCCTCATTAGACTCCCCTCTGGAAGCGCTTTCACTGCAAGCTGCAGATTCCCTCCTAACAGCAAGCTTTAGGATAGGGTACTGAATTGTAACTTACTTTCGCCTAATAATGCGATTTTGGCAAAGAGAGTATCTCCCGCAGGGAAGCTGCTACCATCAAATGTTTGCCCTCATTAGACTCCCCTCTGGAAGCGCTTTCACTGCAAGCTGCAGATTCCCTCCTAACAGCAAGCTTTAGGATAGGGTACTGAATTGTAACTTAACTGCGGCTAATAAGGCGATTTTGGCAAAGAGAATATCCCCGCAGAGAAGCTGCTACCATCAAATGCTTCCCCTCATTAGACTCCCCTCTGGAAGCGCTTTCACTGCAAGCTGCAGATTCCCTCCTAAC
The DNA here is from genome assembly GCF_032191515.1 of Phaenicophaeus curvirostris. Lineage (NCBI taxonomy): Eukaryota > Metazoa > Chordata > Aves > Cuculiformes > Cuculidae > Phaenicophaeus > Phaenicophaeus curvirostris. The sequence continues at coordinate 171,512 of NW_027206850.1, forward strand.
AGCAAGCTTTAGGATAAAGTACTGAATTGTAACTTACTTTCGCCTAATAATGCGATTTTGGCAGAGAGAGTATCTCCCGCAGGGAAGCTGCTACCATCAAATGTTTGCCCTCATTAGACTCCCCTCTGGAAGCGCTTTCACTGCAAGCTGCAGATTCCCTCCTAACAGCAAGCTTTAGGATAGGGTACTGAATTGTAACTTATCTGCGGCTAATAAGGCGATTTTGGGAAAGAGAATATCTCCCGCAGGGAAGCTGCTACCATCAAATGTTTGCCCTCATTAGACTCCCCTCTGGAAGCGCTTTCACTGCAAGCTGCAGATTCCCTCCTAACAGCAAGCTTTAGCATAGGGTACTGAATTGTAACTTAACTGCGGCTAATAATGATATTTTGGCAAAGAGAATATCTCCCGCAGGGAAGCTGCTACCATCAAATGTTTGCCATCGTTAGACTACCCTCTGGAAGCGCTTTCACTGCAAGCTGCAGATTCCCTCCTAACAGCAAGCTTTAGGATAGGGTACTGAATTGTAACTTAACTGCGGCTAATAAGGCGATTTTGGGAAAGAGAATATCTCCCGCAGGGAAGTTGCTACTATCAAATGTTTGCCCTCATTAGACTCCCCTCTGGAAGCGCTTTGACTGCAAGCTGCAGATTCCCTCCTAACAGCAAGCTTTAGGATAGGGTACTGACTTGTAACTTAACTGCGGCTCATAAGGCGATTTTGGCAAAGAGAGTATCTCCCGCAGGGAAGCTGCTACCATCAAATGTTTGCCCTCCTTACACTCCCCTCTGGAAGCGCTTTCACTGCAAGCTGCAGATTCCCTCCTAACAGCAAGCTTTAGGATAGGGTACTGAATTGTAACTTACTTTCGCCTAATAATGCGATTTTGGCAAAGAGAGTATCTCCCGCAGGGAATCTGCTACCATCAAATGTTTGCCCTCATTAGACTCCCCTCTGGAAGCGCTTTCACTGCAAGCTGCAGATTCCCTCCTAACAGCAAGCTTTAGCATAGGGTACTGAATTGTAACTTAACTGCGGCTAATAATGATATTTTGGCAAAGAGAATATCTCCCGCAGGGAAGCTGCTACCATCAAATGTTTGCCCTCGTTAGACTACCCTCTGGAAGCGCTTTCACTGCAAGCTGCAGATTCCCTCCTAACAGCAAGCTTTAGGATAGGGTACTGAATTGTAACTTAACTGCGGCTAATAAGGCGATTTTGGGAAAGAGAATATCTCCCGCAGGGAAGTTGCTACTATCAAATGTTTGCCCTCATTAGACTCCCCTCTGGAAGCGCTTTGACTGCAAGCTGCAGATTCCCTCCTAATAGCAAGCTTTAGGATAGGGTACTGAATTGTAACTTACTTTCGCCTAATAATGCGATTTTGGAAAAGAGAGTATCTCCCGCAGGGAAGCTGCTACCATCAAATGTTTGCCCTCCTTAGACTCCCCTCTGGAAGCGCTTTCACTGCAAGCTGCAGATTCCCTCCTAACAGCAAGCTTTAGGATAGGGTACTGAATTGTAACTTACTTTCGCCTAATAATGCGATTTTGGCAAAGAGAGTATCACCCGCAGGGAAGCTGCTAACATCAAATGTTTGCCCTCATTAGACTCCCCTCTGGAAGCGCTTTCACTGCAAGCTGCAGATTCCCTCCTAACAGCAAGCTTTAGGATAGGGTACTGAATTGTAACTTAACTGCGGCTAATAAGGCGATTATGGCAAAGAGAATATCTCCCGCAGGGAAGCTGCTACCATCAAATGTTTGCCCTCATTAGACTCCCCTCTGGAAGCGCTTTCACTGCAAGCTGCAGATTCCCTCCTAACAGCAAGCTTTAGGATAGGGTACTGAATTGTAACTTACTTTCGCCTAATAATGGGATTTTGGCAAAGAGAGTATCTCCCGCAGGGAAGCTGCTACCATCAAATGTTTGCCCTCATTAGACTCCCCTCTGGAAGCGCTTTCACTGCAAGCTGCAGATTCCCTCCTAACAGCAAGCTTTAGGATAGGGTACTGAATTGTAACTTACTTTCGCCTAATAATGCGATTTTGGCAAGGAGAGTATCTCCCGCAGAGAAGCTGTTACCATCAAATGTTTGCCCTCGTTAGACTCCCCTCTGGAAGCGCTTTCACTGCAAGCTGCAGATTCCCTCCTAACAGCAAGCTTTAGGATAGGGTACTGAATTGTAACTTAACTGCGGCTAATAAGGCGATTTTGGCAAAGAGAGTATCTCCCGCAGGGAAGCTGCTACCATCAAATGTTTGCCCTCGTTAGACTACCCTGTGAAAGCGCATTCACTTCAAGCTGCAGATTCCCTCCTAACAGCAAGCTTTAGGATAGGGTACTGAATTGTAACTTACTTTCGCCTAATAATGCGATTTTTGCAAAGAGAGTATCTCCTGCAGGGAAGCTGCTACCATCAAATGTTTGCCCTCATTAGACTCCCCTCTGGAAGCGCTTTCAAAGCAAGCTGCAGATTCCCTCTTAACAGCAAGCTTTAGGATAGGGTACTGAATTGTAACTTACTTTCGCCTAATAATGCGATTTTGGCAAAGAGAGTATCTCCCGCAGGGAAGCTGCTACCATCAAATATTGCCCTCATTAGACTCCCCTCTGGAAGAGCTTTCACTGCAAGCTGCAGATTCCCTCCTAACAGCAAGCTTTAGGATAGGGTACTAAATTGTAACTTAACTGCGGCTAATAAGGCGATTTTGGCAAAGACAATATCTCCCGCAGGGAAGCTGTTACCATCAAATATTTGCCCTCATTAGACTCCCCTCTGGAAGCGCTTTCACTGCAAGCTACAGATTCCCTCCTAACAGCAAGCTGTAGGACAGTGTACTGAATTGTATCTTAACTGCGGGTAATAATGCGATTTTGGCAAAGAGAGTATCTCCCGCAGGGAAGCTGTTACCATCAAATGTTTGCCCTCATTAGACTCCCCTCTGGAAGTGCTTTCACTGCAAGCTGCAGAATCCCTCCTAACAGCAAGCTTTAGGATAAGGTACTGAATTGAAACTTACTTTCGCCTAATAATGCGATTTTGGCAAAGAGACTATCTCCCGCAGGGAAGCTGCTTCCATCAAATGTTTGCCCTCGTTAGACTCCCCTCTGGAAGCGCTTTCACTGCAAGCTGCAGATTCCCTCCTAACAGCAAGCTTTAGGATAGGGTACTGAATTGTAACTTACTTTCGCATAATAATGCGATTTTGGAAAAGAGACTATCTCCCGCAGGGAAGCTGCCACCATCAAATGTTTGCCCTCATTAGACTCCCCTCTGGAAGCGCTTTCACTGCAAGCTGCAGATTCCCTCCTAACAGCAAGCTTTAGGATAGGGTACTGAATTGTAACTTAACTGCGGCTAATAATGCGATTTTGGCAAAGAGAGTATCTCCCGCAGGGAAGCTGCTACCATCAAATGTTTGCCCTCATTAGACTCCCCTCTGGAAGCGCTTTCACTGCAAGCTGCAGATTCCCTCCTAACAGCAAGCTGTAGGACAGTGTACTGAATTGTAACTTAACTGCGGCTAATAAGGCGATTTTGGCAAAGAGAATATCTCCCGCAGGGAAGCTGCTACCATCAAATGTTTGTCCTCATTAGACTCCCCTCTGGAAGCGCTTTCACTGCAAGCTGCAGATTCCCTCCTAACAGCAAGCTTTAGGATAGGGTACTGAATTGTAACTTACTTTCGCCTAATAATGCGATTTTGGCAAGGAGAGTATCTCCCGCAGAGAAGCTGTTACCATCAAATGTTTGCCCTCGTTAGACTACCCTCTGGAAGCGCTTTCACTGCAAGCTGCAGATTCCCTCCTAACAGCAAGCTTTAGGATAGGGTACTGAATTGTAACTTACTTTCGCCTAATAATGCGATTTTGGCAAAGAGAGTATCTCCCGCAGGGAAGCTGCTACCATCAAATATTGCCCTCATTAGACTCCCCTCTGGAAGCGCTTTCACTGCAAGCTGCAGATTCCCTCCTAACAGCAAGCTTTAGGATAGGGTACTAAATTGTAACTTAACTGCGGATAATAAGGCGATTTTGGCAAAGACAATATCTCCCGCAGGGAAGCTGTTACCATCAAATATTTGCCCTCATTAGACTCCCCTCTGGAAGCGCTTTCACTGCAAGCTGCAGATTCCCTCCTAACAGCAAGCTTTAGGATAGGGTACTGAATTGTAACTTACTTTCGCCTAATAATGCGATTTTGACAAAGAGAGTATCTCCCGCAGGGAAGCTGCTACCATCAAATGTTTGCCCTCATTAGACTACCCTGTGGAAGCGCTTTCACTGCAAGCTGCAGATTCCCTCCTAACAGCAAGCTTTAGGATAGGGTACTGAATTGTAACTTACTTTCGCCTAATAATGCGATATTGGCAAAGAGAGTATCTCCCGCAGGGAAGCTGCTACCATCAAATATTTGCCCTCATTAGACTCCCCTCTGGAAGCACTTTCACTGCAAGCTGCAGATTCCCTCCTAACAGCAAGCTTTAGGATAGTGTACTGAATTGTAAGTTAAAGGCGGGTAATAAGGCGATTTTGGCAAAGAGAATATCTCCCGCAGGGAAGCTGTTACCATCAAATATTTGCCCTCATTAGACTCCCCTCTGGAAGCGCTTTCACTGCAAGCTGCAGATTCCCTCCTAACAGCAAGCTTTAGGATAGGGTACTGAATTGTAACTTACTTTCGCGTAATAATGCGATTTTGGCAAAGAGAGTATCACCCGCAGGGAAGCTGCTACCATCAAATGTTTGCCCTCATTAGACTCCCCTCCGGAAGCGCTTTCACTGCAAGCTGCAGATTCCCTCCTAACGGCAAGCTGTAGGACAGTGTACTGAATTGTAACTTAACTGCGGCTAATAAGGCGATTTTGGCAAAGAGAATATCTCCCGCAGGGAAGCTGCTACCATCAAATGTTTGTCCTCATTAGACTCCCCTCTGGAAGCGCTTTCACTGCAAGCTGCAGATTCCCTCCTAACAGCAAGCTTTAGGATAGGGTACTGAATTGTAACTTACTTTCGCCTAATAATGCGATTTTGGCAAGGAGAGTATCTCCCGCAGAGAAGCTGTTACCATCAAATGTTTGCCCTCGTTAGACTACCCTCTGGAAGCGCATTCACTGCAAGCTGCAGATTCCCTCCTAACAGCAAGCTTTAGGATAGGTACTGAATTGTAACTTACTTTCGCCTAATAATGCGATTTTGGCAAAGAGAGTATCTCCCGCAGGGAAGCTGCTACCATCAAATGTTTGCCCTCGTTAGACTACCCTGTGAAAGCGCATTCACTTCAAGCTGCAGATTCCCTCCTAACAGCAAGCTTTAGGATAGGGTACTGAATTGTAACTTACTTTCGCCTAATAATGCGATTTTTGCAAAGAGAGTATCTCCCGCAGGGAAGCTGCTACCATCAAATGTTTGCCCTCATTAGACTCCCCTCTGGAAGCGCTTTCACTGCAAGCTGCAGATTCCCTCCTAACAGCAAGCTTTAGGATAGGGTACTAAATTGTAACTTAACTGCGGATAATAAGGCGATTTTGGCAAAGACAATATCTCCCGCAGGGAAGCTGTTACCATCAAATATTTGCCCTCATTAGACTCCCCTCTGGAAGCGCTTTCACGGCAAGCTGCAGATTCCCTCCTAACAGCAAGCTTTAGGATAGGGTACTGAATTGTAACTTACTTTCGCCTAATAATGCGATTTTGGCAAAGAGACTATCTCCCGCAGGGAAGCTGCTACCATCAAATGTTTGCCCTCATTAGACTCCCCTCTGGAAGCGCTTTCACTGCAAGCTGCAGAATCCCTCCTAACAGCAAGCTTTAGGATAAGGTACTGAATTGAAACTTACTTTCGCCTAATAATGCGATTTTGGCAAAGAGAGTATCTCCCGCAGGGAAGCTGCTACCATCAAATGTTTGCCCTCATTAGACTCCCCTCTGGAAGTGCTTTCACTGCAAGCTGCAGATTCCCTCCTAACAGCAAGCTTTAGGATAGGGTACTGAATTGTAACTTACTTTCGCCTAATAATGCGATTTCGGCAAAGAGAGTATCTCCCGCAGGGAAGCTGCTACCATCAAATGTTTGCCCTCATTAGACTCCCCTCTGGAAGCGCTTTCACTGCAAGCTGCAGATTCCCTCCTAACAGCAAGCTTTAGGATAGGGTACTGAATTGTAACTTACTTTCGCCTAATAATGCGATTTTGGCAAAGAGACTATCTCCCGCAGGGAAGCTGCTACCATCAAATGTTTGCCCTCGTTAGACTCCCCTCTGGAAGCGCTTTCACTGCAAGCTGCAGATTCCCTCCTAACAGCAAGCTTTAGGATAGGGTACTGAATTGTAACTTACTTTCGCCTAATAATGCGATTTTGGAAAAGAGACTATCTCCCGCAGGGAAGCTGCGACCATCAAATGTTTGCCCTCATTAGACTACCCTCTGGAAGCGCTTTCACTGCAAGCTGCAGATTCCCTCCTAACAGCAAGCTTTAGGATAGGGTACTGAATTGTAACTTACTTTCGCCTAATAATGCGATTTTGGCAAAGAGACTATCTCCCGCAGGGAAGCTGCTACCATCAAATGTTTGCCCTCATTAGACTCCCCTCTGGAAGCGCTTTCACTGCAAGCTGCAGATTCCCTCCTAACAGCAAGCTTTAGGATAGGGTACTGAATTGTAACTTACTTTCGCCTAATAATGCGATTTTGGCAAAGAGAGTATCTCCCGCAGGAAAGCTGCTACCATCAAATCTTTGCCCTCATTAGACTCCCCTCTGGAAGCGCTTTCACTGCAAGCTGCAGATTCCCTCCTAACAGCAAGCTGTAGGACAGTGTACTGAATTGTAACTTAACTGCGGCTAATAAGGCGATTTTGGCAAAGAGAATATCTCCCGCAGGGAAGCTGCTACCATCAAATCTTTGCCCTCCTTAGACTCCCCTCTGGAAGCGCTTTCACTACAAGCTGCAGATTCCCTCCTAACAGCAAGCTTTAGGATAGGGTACTGAATTGTAACTTACTTTCGCGTAATAATGCGATATTGGCAAAGAGAGTATCACCCGCAGGGAAGCTGCTAACATCAAATGTTTGCCCTCATTAGACTCCCCTCTGGAAGCGCTTTCACTGCAAGCTGCAGATTCCCTCCTAACAGCAAGCTGTAGGACAGTGTACTGAATTGTAACTTAACTGCGGGTAATAAGGCGATTTTGGCAAAGAGAATATCTCCCGCAGGGAAGCTGCTACCATCAAATGTTTGCCCTCATTAGACTCCCCTCTGGAAGTGCTTTCACTGCAAGCTGCAGATTCCCTCCTAACAGCAAGCTTTAGGATAGGGTACTGAATTGTAACTTACTTTCGCCTAATAATGCGATTTTGGAAAAGAGACTATCTCCCGCAGGGAAGCTGCGACCATCAAATGTTTGCCCTCATTAGACTACCCTCTGGAAGCGCTTTCACTGCAAGCTGCAGATTCCCTCCTAACAGCAAGCTTTAGGATAGGGTACTGAATTGTAACTTACTTTCGCCTAATAATGCGATTTTGGCAAAGAGACAATCTCCCGCAGGGAAGCTGCTACCATCAAATGTTTGCCCTCATTAGACTCCCCTCTGGAAGCGCTTTCACTGCAAGCTGCAGATTCCCTCTTAACAGCAAGCTTTAGGATAGGGTACTGAATTGTAACTTACTTTCGTGTAATAATGCGATTTTGGCAAAGAGAGTATCACCCGCAGGGAAGCTGCTAACATCAAATGTTTGCCCTCATTAGACTCCCCTCTGGAAGCGCTTTCACTGCAAGCTGCAGAATCCCTCCTAACAGCAAGCTTTAGGATAGGGTACTGAATTGTAACTTACTTTCGCCTAATAATGCGATTTTGGCAAGGAGAGTATCTCCCGCAGAGAAGCTGTTACCATCAAATGTTTGCCCTCGTTAGACTACCCTCTGGAAGCGCATTCACTGCAAGCTGCAGATTCCCTCCTAACAGCAAGCTTTAGGTTAGGTACTGAATTGTAACTTACTTTCGCCTAATAATGCGATTTTGGCAAAGAGAATATCTCCCGCAGGGAAGCTGCTAACATCAAATGTTTGCCCTCGTTAGACTACCCTGTGAAAGCGCATTCACTTCAAGCTGCAGATTCCCTCCTAACAGCAAGCTTTAGGATAGGGTACTGAATTGTAACTTACTTTCGCCTAATAATGCGATTTTTGCAAAGAGAGTATCTCCTGCAGGGAAGCTGCTACCATCAAATGTTTGCCCTCATTAGACTCCCCTCTGGAAGCGCTTTCACTGCAAGCTGCAGATTCCCTCTTAACAGCAAGCTTTAGGATAGGGTACTGAATTGTAACTTACTTTCGCCTAATAATGGGATTTTGGCAAAGAGAGTATCTCCCACAGGGAAGCTGCTACCATCAAATATTGCCCTCATTAGACTCCCCTCTGGAAGCGCTTTCACTGCAAGCTGCAGATTCCCTCCTAACAGCAAGCTTTAGGATAGGGTACTAAATTGTAACTTAACTGCGGCTAATAAGGCGATTTTGGCAAAGAGAATATCTCCCGCAGGGAAGCTGTTACCATCAAATATTTGCCCTCATTAGACTCCCCTCTGGAAGCGCTTTCACTGCAAGCTGCAGATTCCCTCCTAACAGCAAGCTGTAGGACAGTGTACTGAATTGTAACTTAACTGCGGCTAATAAGGCGATTTTGGCAAAGAGAGTATCTCCCGCAGGGAAGCTGCTACCATCAAATGTTTGCCCTCGTTAGACTACCCTGTGAAAGCGCATTCACTTCAAGCTGCAGATTCCCTCCTAACAGCAAGCTTTAGGATAGGGTACTGAATTGTAACTTAACTGCGGCTAATAATGCGATTTTTGCAAAGAGAGTATCTCCCGCAGGGAAGCTGCTACCATCAAATATTGCCCTCATTAGACTCCCCTCTGGAAGCGCTTTCACTGCAAGCTGCAGATTCCCTCCTAACAGCAAGCTTTAGGATAGGGTACTAAATTGTAACTTAACTGCGGATAATAAGGCGATTTTGGCAAAGACAATATCTCCCGCAGGGAAGCTGTTACCATCAAATATTTGCCCTCATTAGACTCCCCTCTGGAAGCGCTTTCACTGCAAGCTGCAGATTCCCTCCTAACAGCAAGCTTTAGGATAGGGTACTGAATTGTAACTTACTTTCGCCTAATAATGCGATTTTGGCAAAGAGAGTATCACCCGCAGGGAAGCTGCTAACATCAAATGTTTGCCCTCATTAGACTCCCCTCTGGAAGCGCTTTCACTGCAAGCTGCAGATTCCCTCCTAACAGCAAGCTGTAGGACAGTGTACTGAATTGTAACTTAACTGCGGCTAATAAGGCGATTTTGGCAAAGAGAGTATCTCCCGCAGGGAAGCTGCTACCATGAAATGTTTGCCCTCATTAGACTCCCCTCTGGAAGCGCTTTCACTGCAAGCTTCAGATTCCCTCCTAACAGCAAGCTTTAGGATAGGGTACTGAATTGTAACTTACTTTCGCATAATAATGCGATTTTGGCAAAGAGACTATCTCCCGCAGGGAAGCTGCTACCATCAAATGTTTGCCCTCATTAGACTCCCCTCTGGAAGCGCTTTCACTGCAAGCTGCAGAATCCCTCCTAACAGCAAGCTTTAGGATAAGGTACTGAATTGAAACTTACTTTCGCCTAATAATGCGATTATGGCAAAGAGAGTATCTCCCGCAGGGAAGCTGCTACCATCAAATGTTTGCCCTCATTAGACTCCCCTCTGGAAGTGCTTTCACTGCAAGCTGCAGATTCCCTCCTAACAGCAAGCTTTAGGATAGGGTACTGAATTGTAACTTACTTTCGCCTAATAATGCGATTTCGGCAAAGAGAGTATCTCCCGCAGGGAAGCTGCTACCATCAAATGTTTGCCCTCATTAGACTCCCCTCTGGAAGCGCTTTCACTGCAAGCTGCAGATTCCCTCCTAACAGCAAGCTGTAGGACAGTGTACTGAATTGTAACTTAACTGCGGCTAATAAGGCGATTTTGGCAAAGAGAATATCTCCCGCAGGGAAGCTGCTACCATCAAATCTTTGCCCTCCTTAGACTCCCCTCTGGAAGCGCTTTCACTACAAGCTGCAGATTCCCTCCTAACAGCAAGCTTTAGGATAGGGTACTGAATTGTAACTTACTTTCGCCTAATAATGCGATTTTGGCAAAGAGACTATCTCCCGCAGGGAAGCTGCTACCATCAAATGTTTGCCCTCATTAGACTCCCCTCTGGAAGCGCTTTCACTGCAAGCTGCAGATTCCCTCTTAACAGCAAGCTTTAGGATAGGGTACTGAATTGTAACTTACTTTCGCCTAATAATGGGATTTTGGCAAAGAGAGTATCTCCCGCAGGGAAGCTGCTACCATCAAATATTGCCCTCATTAGACTCCCCTCTGGAAGCGCTTTCACTGCAAGCTGCAGATTCCCTCCTAACAGCTAGCTTTAGGATAAGGTACTGAATTGAAACTTACTTTCGCCTAATAATGCGATTTTGGCAAAGAGAGTATCTCCCGCAGGGAAGCTGCTACCATCAAATGTTTGCCCTCATTAGACTCCCCTCTGGAAGCGCTTTCACTGCAAGCTTCAGATTCCCTCCTAACAGCAAGCTTTAGGATAGGGTACTGAATTGTAACTTACTTTCGCATAATAATGCGATTTTGGCAAAGAGACTATCTCCCGCAGGGAAGCTGCTACCATCAAATGTTTGCCCTCATTAGACTCCCCTCTGGAAGTGCTTTCACTGCAAGCTGCAGAATCCCTCCTAACAGCAAGCTTTAGGATAAGGTACTGAATTGAAACTTACTTTCGCCTAATAATGCGATTTTGGAAAAGAGAGTATCTCCCGCAGGGAAGCTGCTACCATCAAATGTTTGCCCTCATTAGACTCCCCTCTGGAAGTGCTTTCACTGCAAGCTGCAGATTCCCTCCTAACAGCAAGCTTTAGGATAGGGTACTGAATTGTAACTTACTTTCGCCTAATAATGCGATTTTGGAAAAGAGACTATCTCCCGCAGGGAAGCTGCGACCATCAAATGTTTGCCCTCATTAGACTACCCTCTGGAAGCGCTTTCACTGCAAGCTGCAGATTCCCTCCTAACAGCAAGCTTTAGGATAGGGTACTGAATTGTAACTTACTTTCGCCTAATAATGCGATTTTGGCAAAGAGAGTATCTCCCGCAGGGAAGCTGCTACCATCAAATGTTTGCCCTCATTAGACTCCCCTCTGGAAGCGCTTTCACTGCAAGCTGCAGATTCCCTCCTAACAGCAAGCTTTAGGATAGGGTACTGAATTGTAACTTACTTTCGCCTAATAATGCGATTTTGGCAAAGAGAGTATCTCCTGCAGGGAAGCTGCTAACATCAAATGTTTGCCCTCATTAGACTCCCCTCTGGAAGCGCTTTCACTGCAAGCTGCAGATTCCCTCCTAACAGCAAGCTGTAGGACAGTGTACTGAATTGTAACTTAACTGCGGCTAATAAGGCGATTTTGGCAAAGAGAGTATCTCCCGCAGGGAAGCTGCTACCATGAAATGTTTGCCCTCATTAGACTCCCCTCTGGAAGCGCTTTCACTGCAAGCTTCAGATTCCCTCCTAACAGCAAGCTTTAGGATAGGGTACTGAATTGTAACTTACTTTCGCATAATAATGCGATTTTGGCAAAGAGACTATCTCCCGCAGGGAAGCTGCTACCATCAAATGTTTGCCCTCATTAGACTCCCCTCTGGAAGTGCTTTCACTGCAAGCTGCAGAATCCCTCCTAACAGCAAGCTTTAGGATAAGGTACTGAATTGAAACTTAACTGCGGATAATAAGGCGATTTTGGCAAAGAGAGTATCTCCCGCAGGGAAGCTGCTACCATCAAATGTTTGCCCTCATTAGACTCCCCTCTGGAAGCGCTTTCACTGCAAGCTGCAGATTCCTTCCTAACAGCAAGCTTTAGGATAGGGTACTGAATTGTAACTTACTTTCGCCTAATAATGCGATTTTGGCAAAGAGAGTATCTCCCGCAGGGAAGCTGCTACCATCACATGTTTGCCCTCATTAGACTCCCCTCTGGAAGCGCTTTCACTGCAAGCTGCAGATTCCCTCCTAACAGCAAGCTTTAGGATAGGGTACTGAATTGTAACTTACTTTTGCCTAATAGTGCGATTTTGGCAAAGAGAGTATCTCCCGCAGGGATGCTGCTACCATCAAATATTTGCCCTCATTAGACTCCCCTCTGGAAGCGCTTTCACTGCAAGCTGCAGATTCCCTCCTAACAGCAAGCTTTAGGATAGGGTACTGAATTGTAACTTACTTTCGCCTAATAATGCGATTATGACAAAGAGAGTATCTCCCGCAGGGAAGCTGCTACCATCAAATGTTTGCCCTCGTTAGACTCCCCTCTGGAAGCGCTTTCACTGCAAGCTGCAGATTCCCTCCTAACAGCAAGCTTTAGGATAGGGTACTGAATTGTAACTAAACTGCGGCTAATAAGGCGCTTTTGGGAAATAGAATATCTCCCGCAGGGAAGCTGCTACCATCAAATGTTTGCCCTCATTAGACTCCCCTCTGGAAGCGCTTTCACTGCAAGCTGCAGATTCCCTCCTAACAGCAAGCTTTAGGATAGGGTACTGAATTGTAACTTACTTTCGCCTAAAAATGCGATTTTGGCAAAGAGAGTATCTCCCGCAGGGAAGCTGCTACCATCAAATCTTTGCCCTCATTAGACTCCCCTCTGGAAGCGCTTTCACTGCAAGCTGCAGATTCCCTCCTAACAGCAAGCTTTAGGATAGGGTACTGAATTGTATCTTAACTGCAGATAATAATGCGAATTTGGCAAAGAGAATATCTCCCGCAGGGAAGCTGCTACCATCAAATATTTGCCCTCATTAGACTCCCCTCTGGAAGCGCTTTCACTGCAAGCTGCAGATTCCCTCCTAACAGCAAGCTTTAGGATAGGGTACTGAATTGTAACTTCCTGTCGCCTAATAATGTGATTTTGGCAAAGAGAGTATCTCCCGCAGGGAAGCTGTTACCATCAAACGTTTGCCCTCATTAGACTCCCCTCTGGAAGCGCTTTCACTGCAAGCTGCAGATTCCCTCCTAACAGCAAGCTTTAGGATAGGGTACTGAATTGTAACTTAACTGCGGCTCATAAGGCGATTTTGGCAAAGAGACTATCTCCGCAGGGAAGCTGCTACCATCAAATGTTTGCCCTCATTAGACTCCCCTCTGGAAGCGCTTTCACTGCAAGCTGCAGATTCCTTCCTAACAGCAAGCTTTCGGATAGGGTACTGAATTGTAACTTACTTTCGCCTAATAATGCGATTTTGGCAAAGAGACTACTACTCGCAGGGAAGCTGCTGCCACCAAATGTTTGCCCTCATTAGACTCCCCTCTGGAAGCGCTTTCACTGCAAGCTGCAGATTCCCTCCTAACAGCAAGCTTTAGGATAGGGTACTGAATTGTAACTTACTTTCGCCTAATAATGCGATTTTGGCAAAGAGACTATCTCCCGCAGGGAAGCTGCTACCATCAAATGTTTGCCCTCATTAGACTCCCCTCTGGAAGCGCTTTCACTGCAAGCTGCAGATTCCCTCCTAACAGCAAGCTTTAGGATAGGGTACTGAATTGTAACTTACTTTCGCCTAATAATGCGATTTTGGCAAAGAGAGTATCTCCCGCAGGGAAGCTGCTACCATCAAATCTTTGCCCTCATTAGACTCCCCTCTGGAAGCGCTTTCACTGCAAGCTGCAGATTACCTCCTAACAGCAAGCTTTAGGATAGGGTACTGAATTGTAACTTAAATGCAGATAAAAAGGCGATTTTGGCAAAGAGAATATCTCCCGCAGGGAAGCTGCTACCATCAAATGTTTGCCCTCATTAGACTCCCCTCTGGAAGCGCTTTCACTGCAAGCTGCAGATTCCCTCCTAACAGCAAGCTTTAGGATAGGGTACTGAATTGTAACTTAACTGCGGCTAATAAGGCGATTATGGCAAAGAGAATATCTCCCGCAGGGAAGCTGCTACCATAAAATGTTTGCCCTCATTAGACTCCCCTCTGGAAGCGCTTTCACTGCAAGCTGTAGATTCCCTCCTAACAGCAAGCTTTAGGATAGGGTACTGAATTGTAACTTACTTTCGCCTAATAATGCGATTTTGGCAAAGAGACTATAACTCGCAGGAAAGCTGCTGCCACCAAATGTTTGCCCTCATTAGAATCCCCCTGGAAGCGCTTTCACTGCAAGCTGCAGATTCCCTCCTAACAGCAAGCTTTAGGATAGGGTACTGAATTGTATCTTACTTTCGTCTAATAATGCGATTTTAGCAAAGAGACTATCTCCCGCAGGGAAGCTGCTACCATCAAATGTTTGCCCTCGTTAGACTCCCCTCTGGAAGCGCTTTCACTGCAAGCTGCAGATTCCCTCCTAACAGCAAGCTTTAGGATAGGGTCCTGAATTGTAACTTAACTGCAGCTAATAAGGCGATTTTGGGAAAGAGAATATCTCCCGCAGGGAAGCTGCTACCATCAAATGTTTGCCCTCATTAGACTCCCCTCTGGAAGCGCTTTCACTGCAAGCTGCAGATTCCCTCCTAACAGCAAGCTTTAGGATAGGGTACTGAATTGTAACTTACTTTCGCCTAATAATGCGATTATGGCAAAGAGAGTATCTCCCGCAGGGAAGCTGCTACCATCAAATGTTTGCCCTCATTAGACTCCCCTCTGGAAGCGCTTTCACTGCAAGCTTCAGATTCCCTCCTAACAGCAAGCTTTAGGATAAGGTACTGAATTGTAACTTACTTTCGCCTAATAATGCGATTTTGGCAAAGAGAGTATCTCCCGCAGGGAAGCTGCTACCATCAAATGTTTGCCCTCCTTAGACTCCCCTCTGGAAGCGCTTTCACTGCAAGCTGCAGATTCCCTCCTAACAGCAAGCTTTAGGATAGGGTACTGAATTGTAACTTAACTGCGTCTAATAAGGCGATTATGGCAAAGAGAGTATCTCCGGCAGGGAAGCTGCTACCATCAAATGTTTGCCCTCATTAGACTCCCCTCTGGAAGCGCTTTCACTGCAAGCTGCAGATTCCCTCCTAACAGCAAGTTTATGATAGGGTACGGAATTGTAACTTACTTTCGCCTAATAAGGCGAGTTTCGAAAAGAGTATCTCCTGCAGGGAAGCTGATACTATCAAATGTTTGCCCTCGTTAGACTCCCCTCTGGAAGCACTTTCACTGCAAGCTGCAGATTCCCTCCTAAAAGCAAGCTTTAGGATAGGGTACTGAATTGTAACTTACTTACGCCTAATAAGGCGATTTTGGCAAAGAGAGTATCTCCCGCAGGGAAGCTGCTACCATCAAATGTTTGCCCTCATTAGACTCCCCTCTGGAAGCGGTTTGACTGCAAGCTGCAGATTCCCTCCTAACAGCAAGCTTTAGGATAGGGTACTGAATTGTAACTTACTTTCGCCTAATAACGCGTTTGTAACAAAGAGAGTATCTCCCGCAGGGAAGCTGCTACCATCAAATGTTTGCCCTCATTAGACTCCCCTCTGGAAGTGCTTTCACTGCAAGCTGCAGATTCCCTCCTAACAGCAAGCTTTAGGGTAGGGTACTGAATTGTATCTTAACTGCGGCTAATAATGGGATTTTGTCAAAGAGAGTATCTCCCGCAGGGAAGCTGCTACCATCAAATGTTTGCCCTCATTAGACTCCCCTCTGGAAGCGCTTTCACTGCAAGCTGCAGATTCCCTCCTAACAGCAAGCTTTAGGATAAGGTACTGAATTGTAACTTAACTGCGGCTAATAAGGCGATTTTGGGAAATAGAATATCTCCCGCAGGGAAGCTGCTACCATCAAATGTTTGCCCTCATTAGACTCCCCTCTGGAAGCGCTTTCACTGCAAGCTGCAGATTCCCTCCTACCAGCAAGCTTTAGGATTGGGTACTGAATTGTAACTTAACTGCGGCTAATAAGGCGCTTTTGGGAAAGAGAATATCTCCCGCAGGGAAGCTGCTACCATCAAATGTTTGCCCTCATTAGACTCCCCTCTGGAAGCGCTTTCACTGCAAGCTGCAGATTCCCTCCTAACAGCAAGCTTTAGCATAGGGTACTGAATTGTAACTTAACTGCGGCTAATAAGGCGCTTTTGGGAAAGAGAATATCTCCCGCAGGGAAGCTGCTACCATCAAATGTTTGCCCTCATTAGACTCCCCTCTGGAAGCGCTTTCACTGCAAGCTGCAGATTCCCTCCTAACAGCAAGCTTTAGCATAGGGTACTGAATTGTATCTTACTTTCGCCTAATAATGCGATTTTGGCAAAGAGAGTACCTCCCACAGGGAAGCTGCTACCATCAAATGTTTTCCCTCGTTAGACTCCCCTCTGGAAGCGCTTTGACTGCAAGCTGCAGATTCCCTCCTAACAGCAAGCTTTAGGATAGGGTAATGAATTGTATCTTAACTGCGGCTAATAAGGCAAAATTGGAAAAGAGATTATCTCCCGCAGGGAAGCTGCTACCATCAAATCTTTGCCCTCGTTAGACTCCCCTCTGGAAGCGCTTTCACTGCAAGCTGCAGATTCCCTCCTAACAGCAAGCTTTAGGATAGGGTACTGAATTGTAACTTAATTTCGCCTGATAATGCGATTATGGCAAAGACAGTATCTCCCGCAGGGAAGCTGCTACCATCAAAAGTTTGCCCTCATTAGACTCCCCTCCGGAAGCGCTTTCACTGCAAGCTGCAGATTCCCTCCTAACAGCAAGCTTTAGGAGAGGGTACTGAATTGTAACTTACTTTCGCCTAATAATACGATTTTGGAAAAGAGAGTATCTCCCGCAGGGAAGCTGCTACCATCAAATGTTTGCCCTCATTAGACTCCCCTCTGGAAGCGCTTTCACTGCAAGCTGCAGATTCCCTCCTAACAGCAAGCTTTAGGATAGGGTACTGAATTGTAACTTATCTGCTGCTAATAAGGCGATATTGGGAAAGAGAATATCTCCAGTAGGGAAGCTGCTACCATCAAATGTTTGCCCTCATTAGACTCCCCTCTGGAAGCGCTTTCACTGCAAGCTGCAGATTCCCTCCTAACAGCAAGCTTTAGCATAGTGTACTGAATTGTAACTTAACTGCGGCTAATAAGGCGATTTTGGCAAAGGGAATATCTCCCGCAGGGAAGCTGCTACCATCAAATGTTTGCCCTCATTAGACTCCCCTCTGGAAGCGCTTTCACTGCAAGCTGCAGATTCCCTCCTAACAGCAAGCTTTAGGATAGGGTACTGAATTGTAACTTACTTTCGCCTAATAAGGCGTTTTTACAAAGAGAGTATCTCCCGCAGGGAAGCTGCTACCATCAAATGTTTGCCCTCGTTAGACTCCCCTCTGGAAGCGCTTTCACTGCAAGCTACAGATTCCCTCCTAACAGCAAGCTTCAGGATAGGGTACTGAATTGTAACTTACTTTCGCCTAATAAGTCGTTTTTATCAAAGAGAGTATCTCCCGCAGGGAAGCTGCTACCATCAAATGTTTGCCCTCGTTAAACTCCCCTCTGGAAGCGCTTTCACTGCAAGCTGCAGATTCCCTCCTAACAGCAAGCTTTAGGATAGGGCACTGAATTGTAACTTACTTTCGCCTAATAAGGCGTTTTTATCAAGGAAAGTATCTCCCACAGGGAAGCTGCTACCATCAAATGTTTGCCCTCATTAGACTCCCCTCTGGAAGCGCTTTGACTGCAAGCTGCAGATTCCCTCCTAACAGCAAGCTTTAGGATAGGGTACTGAATTGTAACTTACTTTCGCCTAATAATTCGTTTTTAGCAAAGAGAGTATCTCCCGCAGGGAAGCTGCTACCATCAAATGTTTGCCCTCGTTAGACTACCCTCTGGAAGCGCTTTCACTGCAAGCTGCAGATTCCCTCCTAACAGCAAGCTTTAGGATAGGGCACTGAATTGTAACTTACTTTCGCCTAATAAGGCGATTTTGGCAAAGAGAGTATCTCCCGCAGGGAAGCTGCTACCATCAAATATTTTCCCTCGTTAGACTACCCTCTGGAAGCGCTTTCACTGCAAGCTGCAGATACCCTCCTAACAGCAAGTTTATGATAGGGTACTGAATTGTAACTTAACTGCGGCTAATAAGCCGATTTTGGCAAAGAGAGTATCTCCCGCAGGGAAGCTGCTACCATCAAATGTTTGCCCTCATTAGACTCCCCTCTGGAAGCGCTTTCACTGCAAGCTGCAGATTCCCTCCTAACAGCAAGCTTTAGGATAGGGTACTGAATTGTAACTTACTTTCGTCTAATACTGCGGTTTTGGCAAAGAGAGTATCTCCCGCAGGGAAGCTGCTACCATCAAATGTTTGCTCTCATTAGACTCCCCTCTGGAAGAATTTCACTGCAAGCTGCAGATTCCCTCCTAACAGCAAGCTTTAGGATAGGGTACTGAATTGTAACTTACTTTTGCCTAATAATGCGTTTTTAGCAAAGAGAGTATCTCCCGCAGAGAAGCTGCTACCATCAAATGTTTGCCCTCATTAGACTCCCCTCTGGAAGCGCTTTCTCTGCAAGCTGCAGATTCCCTCCTAACAGCAAGCTTTAGGATAGGGTACTGAATTGTAACATAACTGCGGCTAATAAGGCGATATTGGCAAAGAGAGTATCTCCCGCAGGGAAGCTGCTACCATCAAATGTTTGCCCTCATTAGACTCTCCTCTGGAAGCGCTTTCACTGCAAGCTGCAGATTCCCTCCTAACAGCTAGCTTTAGGATAGGGTACTGAATTGTATCTTACTTTCGCCTAATAATGCGATTTTGGCAAAGAGAGTATCTCCCGCAGGGAAGCTGCTACAATCAAATGTTTGCCCTCATTAGACTCCCCTCTGGAAGCGCTTTCACTGCAAGCTGCAGATTCCCTCCTAACAGCAAGCTTTAGGATAGTGTACTGAATTGTAACTTAACTGCGGCTAATAAGGCGATTTTGGCAAAGAGATTATCTCCCACAGGGAAGCTGCTACCATCAAATGTTTTCCCTCGTTAGACTCCCCTCTGGAAGCGCTTTCACTGCAAGCTGCAGATTCCCTCCTAACAGCAAGCTTTAGGATAGGGTACTGAATTGTAACTTACTTTCGCATAATAAGGCGTTTTTAGCAAAGAGAGCATCTCCCACAGGGAAGCTGCTACCATCAAATGTTTGCCCTCATTAGACTCCCCTCTGGAAGCGCTTTCACTGCAAGCTGCAGATTCCCTCCTAACAGCAAGCTTTAGGATAGGGTACTGAATTGTAACTTACTTTCGCCTAATAATGCGATTTTGGCAAAGAGAGTATCTCCCGCAAGGAAGCTGCTACCATCAAGTGTTTGCCCTCATTAGACTCCCCTCTGGAAGCGCTTTCACTGCAAGCTGCAGATTCCCTCCTAACAGCAAGCTTTAGCATAGGGTACTGAATTCTAACATAACTGCGGCTAATAATGGGATTTTGGCAAAGAGAGTATCTCCCGCAGGGAAGCTGCTACCATCAAATGTTTGCCCTCATTAGACTCCCCTCTGGAAGCGCTTTGACTGCAAGCTGCAGATTCCCTCCTAACAGCAAGCTTTAGGATAGGGTACTGAATTGTAACTTACTTTCGCATAATAACGCGTTTTTAACAAAGAGAGTATCTCCCGCAGGGAAGCTGCTACCATCAAATGTTTGCCCTCTTTAGACTCCCCTCTGGAAGCGCTTTCACTGCAAGCTGCAGATTCCCTCCTAACAGCAAGCTTTAGGATAGGGTACTGAATTGTAACTTACTTTCGCATAATAATGCGATTATGGCAAAGAGAGTATCTCCCGCAGGGAAGCTGCTACCATCAAATCTTTGCCCTCATTAGACTCCCCTCTGGAAGCGCTTTCACTGCAAGCTGCAGATTCCCTCCTAACAGCAAGCTTTAGGATAATGTACTGAATTGTAACTTACTTTCGCCTAATAATGCGATTTTGGCAAAGAGAGTATCTCCCGCAGGGAAGCTGCTACCATCAAATGTTTGCCCTCGTTAGACTCCCCTCTGGAAGCGCTTTCACTGCAAGCTGCAGATTCCCTCCTAACAGCAAGCTTTAGGATAGGGTACTGAATTGTAACTTACTTTCGCCTAATAATGCGATTTTGGCAAAGAGAGTATCTCCCGCAAGGAAGCTGCTACCATCAAGTGTTTGCCCTCATTAGACTCCCCTCTGGAAGCGCTTTTACTGCAAGCTGCCGATTCCCTCCTAACAGCAAGCTTTAGGATAGGGTAATGAATTGTAACTTAACTGCGGCTAATAAGGCGATTTTGGCAAAGAGAGTATCTCCCGCAGGGAAGCTGCTACCATCAAATGTTTGCCCTCATTAGACTCCCCTCTGGAAGCGCTTTCACTGCAAGCTGTAGATTCCCTCCTAACAGCAAGCTTTAGGATAGGGTACTGAATTGTAACTTAATTTCGCCTAATAATGCGATTTTGGCAAAGAGAGTATCTCCCGCAGGGAAGCTGCTACCATCAAATGTTTGCCCTCATTAGACTCCCCTCTGGAAGCACTTTGACTGCAAGCTGCAGATTCCCTCCTAACAGCAAGCTTTAGGATAGGGTACTGAATTGTAACTTAACTGCGGCTAATAAGGCGCTTTTGGGAAAGAGAATATCTCCCGCAGGGAAGCTGCTACCATCAAATGTTTGCCCTCATTAGACTCCCCTCTGGAAGCGCTTTCACTGCAAGCTGCAGATTCCCTCCTAACAGCAAGCTTTAGGATAGGGTACTGAATTGTGTCTTACTTTCGCCTAATAATGCGATTTTGGCAAAGAGAGTATCTCCCACAGGGAAGCTGCTACCATCAAATGTTTGCCCTCGTTAGACTCCCCTCTGGAAGCGCTTTCACTGCAAGCTGCAGATTCCCTCCTAACAGCAAGCTTTAGGATAGTGTACTGAATTGTAACTTAACTGCGGCTAATAAGGCGATTTTGGCAAAGAGATTATCTCCCGCAGGGAAGCTGCTACCATCAAATGTTTGCCCTCGTTAGACTCCCCTCTGGAAGCGCTTTCACTGCAAGCTGCAGATTCCCTCCTAACAGCAAGCTTTAGGATAGGGTACTGAATTGAAACTTACTTTCGCCTAATAATGCGATTTTGGCAAAGAGAGTATCTCCCGCAGGGAAGCTGCTACCATCACATGTTTGCCCTCGTTAGACTCCCCTCTGGAAGCGCTTTCACTGCAAGCTGCAGATTCCCTCCTAACAGCAAGCTTTAGGATAGGGTACTGAATTGTAACTTACTTTCGCCTAATAATGCGATTTTGGAAAAGAGAGTATCTCCCGCAGGGAAGCTGCTACCATCAAATGTTTGCCCTCATTAGACTCCCCTCTGTAAGCGCTTTCACTGCAAGCTGCAGATTCCCTCCTAACAGCAAGCTTTAGGATAGGGTACTGAATTGTATCTTACTTTCGCCTAATAATGCGATTTTGGCAAAGAGAGTACCTCCCACAGGGAAGCTGCTACCATCAAATGTTTGCCCTCGTTAGACTCCCCTCTGGAAGCGCTTTCACTGCAAGCTGCAGATTCCCTCCTAACAGCAAGCTTTAGGATAGGGTAATGAATTGTATCTTAACTGCGGCTAATAAGGCAAAATTGGAAAAGAGATTATCTCCCGCAGGGAAGCTGCTACCATCAAATCTTTGCCCTCGTTAGACTCCCCTCTGGAAGCGCTTTCACTGCAAGCTGCAGATTCCCTCCTAACAGCAAGCTTTAGGATACGGTACTGAATTGTAACTTAATTTCGCCTGATAATGCGATTATGGCAAAGACAGTATCTCCCGCAGGGAAGCTGCTACCATCAAACGTTTGCCCTCATTAGACTCCCCTCCGGAAGCGCTTTCACTGCAAGCTGCAGATTCCCTCCTAACAGCAAGCTTTAGGAGAGGGTACTGAATTGTAACTTACTTTCGCCTAATAATACGATTTTGGAAAAGAGAGTATCTCCCGCAGGGAAGCTGCTACCATCAAATGTTTGCCCTCATTAGACTCCCCTCTGGAAGTGCTTTCACTGCAAGCTGCAGATTCCCTCCTAACAGCAAGCTTTAGGATAGGGTACTGAATTGTATCTTAACTGGGGCTAATAAGGCGATTTTGGCAAAGAGAGTATCTCCCGCAGGGAAGCTGCTACCATCAAATATTTGCCCTCATTAGACTCCCCTCTGGAAGCGCTTTCACTGCAAGCTGCAGATTCCCTCCTAACAGCAAGCTTTAGGATAGGGTACTGAATTATAACTTATCTGCGGATAATAAGTCGATTATAGGAAAGAGAATATCTCCAGCAGGGAAGCTGCTACCATCAAATGTTTGCCCTCATTAGACTCCCCTCTGGAAGCGCTTTCACTGCAAGCTGCAGATTCCCTCCTAACAGCAAGCTTTAGGATAGGGTCCTGAATTGTATCTTACTTTCGCCTAATAATGCGATTTTGGCAAAGAGACTATCTCCCGCAGGGAAGCTGCTACCATCAAATGTTTGCCCTCATTAGACTCCCCTCTGGAAGCGCTTTCACTGCAAGCTGCAGATTCCCTCCTAACAGCAAGCTTTAGGATACGGTACTGAATTGTAACTTACTTTCGCCTAATAAGGCGTTTTTACAAAGAGAGTATCTCCCGCAGGGAAGCTGCTACCATCAAATGTTTGCCCTCGTTAGACTCCCCTCTGGAAGCGCTTTCACTGCAAGCTACAGATTCCCTCCTAACAGCAAGCTTTAGGTTAGGGTACTGAATTGTAACTTACTTTCGCCTAATAAGTCGTTTTTATCAAAGAGAGTATCTCCCGCAGGGAAGCTGCTACCATCAAATGTTTGCCCTCGTTAAACTCCCCTCTGGAAGCGCTTTCACTGCAAGCTGCAGATTCCCTCCTAACAGCAAGCTTTAGGATAGGGTACTGAATTGTAACTTACTTTCGCCTAATAAGGCGTTTTTATCAAGGAAAGTATCTCCCACAGGGAAGCTGCTACCATCAAATGTTTGCCCTCATTAGACTCCCCTCTGGAAGCGCTTTCACTGCAAGCTGCAGATTCCCTCCTAACAGCAAGCTTTAGGATAGGGTACTGAATTGTAACTTACTTTCGCCTAATAATTCGTTTTTAGCAAAGAGAGTATCTCCCGCAGGGAAGCTGCTACCATCAAATGTTTGCCCTCGTTAGACTACCCTCTGGAAGCGCTTTCACTGCAAGCTGCAGATTCCCTCCTAACAGCAAGCTTTAGGATAGGGCACTGAATTGTAACTTACTTTCGCCTAATAATGCGATTTTGGAAAAGAGAGTATCTCCCGCAGGGAAGCTGCTACCATCAAATGTTTGCCCTCATTAGACTCCCCTCTGGAAGCGCTTTCACTGCAAGCTGCAGATTCCCTCCTAACAGCAAGCTTTAGCATAGGGTACTGAATTGTATCTTACTTTCGCCTAATAATGCGATTTTGGCAAAGAGAGTACCTCCCACAGGGAAGCTGCTACCATCAAATGTTTGCCCTCGTTAGACTCCCCTCTGGAAGCACTTTCACTGCAAGCTGCAGATTCCCTCCTAACAGCAAGCTTTAGGATAGGGTAATGAATTGTATCTTAACTGCGGCTAATAAGGCAAAATTGGAAAAGAGATTATCTCCCGCAGGGAAGCTGCTACCATCAAATCTTTGCCCTCGTTAGACTCCCCTCTGGAAGCGCTTTCACTGCAAGCTGCAGATTCCCTCCTAACAGCAAGCTTTAGGATAGGGTACTGAATTGTAACTTAATTTCGCCTGATAATGCGATTATGGCAAAGACAGTATCTCCCGCAGGGAAGCTGCTACCATCAAACGTTTGCCCTTATTAGACTCCCCTCCGGAAGCGCTTTCACTGCAAGCTGCAGATTCCCTCCTAACAGCAAGCTTTAGGAGAGGGTACTGAATTGTAACTTACTTTCGCCTAATAATACGATTTTGGAAAAGAGAGTATCTCCCGCAGGGAAGCTGCTACCATCAAATGTTTGCCCTCATTAGACTCCCCTCTGGAAGCGCTTTCACTGCAAGCTGCAGATTCCCTCCTAACAGCAAGCTTTAGGATAGTGTACTGAATTGTAACTTATCTGCGGCTAATAAGGCGATATTGGGAAAGAGAATATCTCCAGCAGGGAAGCTGCTACCATCAAATGTTTGCCCTCATTAGACTCCCCTCTGGAAGCGCTTTCACTGCAAGCTGCAGATTCCCTCCTAACAGCAAGCTTTAGCATAGTGTACTGAATTGTAACTTAACTGCGGCTAATAAGGCGATTTTGGCAAAGGGAATATCTCCCGCAGGGAAGCTGCTACCATCAAATGTTTGCCCTCATTAGACTCCCCTCTGGAAGTGCTTTCACTGCAAGCTGCAGATTCCCTCCTAACAGCAAGCTTTAGGATAGGGTACTGAATTGTATCTTAACTGGGGCTAATAAGGCGATTTTGGCAAAGAGAGTATCTCCGGCAGGGAAGCTGCTACCATCAAATATTTGCCCTCATTAGACTCCCCTCTGGAAGCGCTTTCACTGCAAGCTGCAGATTCCCTCCTAACAGCAAGCTTTAGGATAGGGTACTGAATTATAACTTATCTGCGGCTAATAAGTCGATTATGGGAAAGAGAATATCTCCAGCAGGGAAGCTGCTACCATCAAATGTTTGCCCTCATTAGACTCCCCTCTGGAAGCGCTTTCACTGCAAGCTGCAGATTCCCTCCTAACAGCAAGCTTTAGGATAGGGTCCTGAATTGTATCTTACTTTCGCCTAATAATGCGATTTTGGCAAAGAGACTATCTCCCGCAGGGAAGCTGCTACCATCAAATGTTTGCCCTCATTAGACTCCCCTCTGGAAGCGCTTTCACTGCAAGCTGCAGATTCCCTCCTAACAGCAAGCTTTAGGATAGGGTACTGAATTGTAACTTACTTTCGCCTAATAAGGCGTTTTTACAAACAGAGTATCTCCCGCAGGGAAGCTGCTACCATCAAATGTTTGCCCTCGTTAGACTCCCCTCTGGAAGCGCTTTCACTGCAAGCTACAGATTCCCTCCTAACAGCAAGCTTTAGGATAGGGTACTGAATTGTAACTTACTTTCGCCTAATAAGTCGTTTTTATCAAAGAGAGTATCTCCCGCAGGGAAGCTGCTACCATCAAATGTTTGCCCTCGTTAAACTCCCCTCTGGAAGCGCTTTCACTGCAAGCTGCAGATTCCCTCCTAACAGCAAGCTTTAGGATAGGGTACTGAATTGTAACTTACTTTCGCCTAATAAGGCGTTTTTATCAAGGAAAGTATCTCCCACAGGGAAGCTGCTACCATCAAATGTTTGCCCTCATTAGACTCCCCTCTGGAAGCGCTTTCACTGCAAGCTGCAGATTCCCTCCTAACAGCAAGCTTTAGGATAGGGCACTGAATTGTAACTTACTTTCGCCTAATAAGGCGATTTTGGCAAAGAGAGTATCTCCCGCAGGGAAGCTGCTACCATCAAATATTTTCCCTCGATAGACTACCCTCTGGAAGCGCTTTCACTGCAAGCTGCAGATACCCTCCTAACAGCAAGTTTATGATAGGGTACTGAATTGTAACTTACTTTCGCCTAATAATGCGATTTTGGCAAAGAGAGTATCTCCCGCAGGGAAGCTGCTACCATCAAATGTTTGCCCTCATTAGACTCCCCTCTGGAAGCGCTTTCACTGCAAGCTGCAGATTCCCTCCTAACAGCAAGCTTTAGGATAGGGTACTGAATTGTAACTTACTTTCGTCTAATACTGCGGTTTTGGCAAAGAGAGTATCTCCCGCAGGGAAGCTGCTACCATCAAATGTTTGCCCTCATTAGACTCCCCTCTGGAAGAATTTCACTGCAAGCTGCAGATTCCCTCCTAACAGCAAGCTTTAGGATAGGGTACTGAATTGTAACTTACTTTTGCCTAATAATGCGTTTTTAGCAAAGAGAGTATCTCCCGCAGAGAAGCTGCTACCATCAAATGTTTGCCCTCATTAGACTCCCCTCTGGAAGCGCTTTCTCTGCAAGCTGCAGATTCCCTCCTAACAGCTAGCTTTAGGATAGGGTACTGAATTGTAACATAACTGCGGCTAATAAGGCGATATTGGCAAAGAGAGTATCTCCCGCAGGGAAGCTGCTACCATCAAATGTTTGCCCTCATTAGACTCTCCTCTGGAAGCGCTTTCACTGCAAGCTGCAGATTCCCTCCTAACAGCTAGCTTTAGGATAGGGTACTGAATTGTATCTTACTTTCGCCTAATAATGCGATTTTGGCAAAGAGAGTATCTCCCGCAGGGAAGCTGCTACAATCAAATGTTTGCCCTCATTAGACTCCCCTCTGGAAGCGCTTTCACTGCAAGCTGCAGATTCCCTCCTAACAGCAAGCTTTAGGATAGTGTACTGAATTGTAACTTAACTGCGGCTAATAAGGTGATTTTGGCAAAGAGAATATCTCCCGCAGGGAAGCTGCTACCATCAAATGTTTTCCCTCGTTAGACTCCCCTCTGGAAGCGCTTTCACTGCAAGCTGCAGATTCCCTCCTAACAGCAAGCTTTAGGATAGGGTACTGAATTGAAACTTACTTTCGCCTAATAATGCGATTTTGGCAAAGAGAGTATCTCCCGCAGGGAAGCTGCTACCATCAAATCTTTGCCCTCATTAGACTCCCCTCTGGAAGCGCTTTCACTGCAAGCTGCAGATTCCCTCCTAACAGCAAGCTTTAGGATAGGGTACTGAATTGTAACTTACTTTCGCCTAATAAGGCGTTTTTAGCAAAGAGAGCATCTCCCACAGGGAAGCTGCTACCATCAAATGTTTGCCCTCATTAGACTCCCCTCTGGAAGCGCTTTCACTGCAAGCTGCAGATTCCCTCCTAACAGCAAGCTTTAGGATAGGGTACTGAATTGTAACTTACTTTCGCCTAATAATGCGATTTTGGCAAAGAGAGTATCTCCCGCAAGAAAGCTGCTACCATCAAGTGTTTGCCCTCATTAGACTCCCCTCTGGAAGCGCTTTCACTGCAAGCTGCAGATTCCCTCCTAACAGCAAGCTTTAGCATAGGGTACTGAATTCTAACATAACTGCGGCTAATAATGGGATTTTGGCAAAGAGAGTATCTCCCGCAGGGAAGCTGCTACCATCAAATGTTTGCCCTCATTAGACTCCCCTCTGGAAGCGCTTTGACTGCAAGCTGCAGATTCCCTCCTAACAGCAAGCTTTAGGATAGGGTACTGAATTGTAACTTACTTTCGCATAATAACGCGTTTTTAACAAAGAGAGTATCTTCCGCAGGGAAGCTGCTACCATCAAATGTTTGCCCTCTTTAGACTCCCCTCTGGAAGCGCTTTCACTGCAAGCTGCAGATTCCCTCCTAACAGCAAGCTTTAGGATAGGGTACTGAATTGTAACTTACTTTCGCATAATAATGCGATTATGGCAAAGAGAGTATCTCCCGCAGGGAAGCTGCTACCATCAAATCTTTGCCCTCATTAGACTCCCCTCTGGAAGCGCTTTCACTGCAAGCTGCAGATTCCCTCCTAACAGCAAGCTTTAGGATAAGGTACTGAATTGTAACTTACTTTCGCCTAATAATGCGATTTTGGCAAAGAGAGTATCTCCCGCAGGGAAGCTGCTACCATCAAATGTTTGCCCTCGTTAGACTCCCCTCTGGAAGCGCTTTCACTGCAAGCTGCAGATTCCCTCCTAACAGCAAGCTTTAGGATAGGGTACTGAATTGTAACTTACTTTCGCCTAATAATGCGATTTTGGCAAAGAGAGTATATCCCGCAAGGAAGCTGCTACCATCAAGTGTTTGCCCTCATTAGACTCCCCTCTGGAAGCGCTTTTACTGCAAGCTGCCGATTCCCTCCTAACAGCAAGCTTTAGGATAGGGTAATGAATTGTAACTGAACTGCGGCTAATAAGGCGATTTTGGCAAAGAGAGTATCTCCCGCAGGGAAGCTGCTACCATCAAATGTTTGCCCTCATTAGACTCCCCTCTGGAAGCGCTTTCACTGCAAGCTGCAGATTCCCTCCTAACAGCAAGCTTTAGGATAGGGTACTGAATTGTAACTTACTTTCGCCTAATAATGCGATTTTGGAAAAGAGAGTATCTCCCGCAGGGAAGCTGCTACCATCAAATGTTTGCCCTCATTAGACTCCCCTCTGGAAGCGCTTTCACTGCAAGCTGCAGATTCCCTCCTAACAGCAAGCTTTAGGATAGGGTACTGAATTGTAACTTACTTTCGCCTAATAATGCGATTTTGGCAAAGAGAGTATCTCCCACAGGGAAGCTGCTACCATCAAATCTTTGCCCTCATTAGACTCCCCTCTGGAAGCGCTTTCACTGCAAGCTGAAGATTCCCTCCTAACAGCAAGCTTTAGGATAGGGTACTGAATTGTAACTTACTTTCGCCTAATAATGCGATTTTGGCAAAGAGAGTATCTCCCGCAAGGAAGCTGCTACCATCAAGTGTTTGCCCTCATTAGACTCCCCTCTGGAAGCGCTTTTACTGCAAGCTGCAGATTCCCTCCTAACAGCAAGCTGTAGGACACTGTACTGAACTGTAACTTACTTTCGCCTAATAATGCGATTTTGGCAAAGAGAGTATCTCCCGCAAGGAAGCTGCTAACATCAAGTGTTTGCCCTCATTAGACTCCCCTCTGGAAGCGCTTTCACTGCAAGCTGCAGATTCCCTCCTAACAACAATCTTTAGGATAGTGTACTGAATTCTAACATAACTGCGGCTAATAATGGGATTATGGCAAAGAGACTATCTCCCGCAGGGAAGCTGCTACCATCAAATGTTTGCCCTCATTAGACTCCCCTCTGGAAGCGCTTTGACTGCAAGCTGCAGATTCCCTCCTAACAGCAAGCTTTAGGATAGGGTACTGAATTGTAACTTACTTTCGCCTAATAACGCGTTTGTAACAAAGAGAGTATCTCCCGCAGGGAAGCTGCTACCATCAAATGTTTGCCCTCTTTAGTCTCCCCTCTGGAAGCGCTTTCACTGCAAGCTGCAGATTCCCTCCTAACAGCAAGCTTTAGGATAGGGTACTGAATTGTAACTTACTTTCGCCTAATAATGCGATTTTGGAAAAGAGACTATCTCCCACAGGGAAGCTGCTACCATCAAATCTTTGCCCTCATTAGACTCCCCTCTGGAAGCGCTTTCACTGCAAGCTGCAGATTCCCTCCTAACAGCAAGCTTTAGGATAGGGTACTGAATTGTAACTTACTTTCGCCTAATAATGCAATTTTGGCAAAGAGACTATCTCCCGCAGGGAAGCTGCTACCATCAAATGTTTGCCCTCATTAGACTCCCCTCTGGAAGCGCTTTCACTGCAAGCTGCAGATTCCCTCCTAACAGCAAGCTTTAGGATAGGGTAATGAATTGTAACTTACTTTCGCCTAATAATGCGATTTTGGCAAAGAGAGTATCTCCCGCAGGGAAGCTGGTACCATCAAACGTTTGCCCTTGTTAGACTCCCCTCCGGAAGCGCTTTCACTGCAAGCAGCAGATTCCCTCCTAACAGCAAGCTTTAGGATTGGGTACTGAATTGTAACTTAACTGCGGCTAATAAGGCGCTTTTGGGAAAGAGAATATCTCCCGCAGGGAAGCTGCTACCATCAAATGTTTGCCCTCATTAGACTCCCCTCTGGAAGCGCTTTCACTGCAAGCTGCAGATTCCCTCCTAACAGCAAGCTTTAGCATAGGGTACTGAATTGTAACTTAACTGCGGCTAATAAGGCGCTTTTGGGAAAGAGAATATCTCCCGCAGGGAAGCTGCTACCATCAAATGTTTGCCCTCATTAGACTCCCCTCTGGAAGCGCTTTCACTGCAAGCTGCAGATTCCCTCCTAACAGCAAGCTTTAGCATAGGGTACTGAATTGTATCTTACTTTCGCCTAATAATGCGATTTTGGCAAAGAGAGTACCTCCCACAGGGAAGCTGCTACCATCAAATGTTTGCCCTCGTTAGACTCCCCTCTGGAAGCGCTTTCACTGCAAGCTGCAGATTCCCTCCTAACAGCAAGCTTTAGGATAGGGTAATGAATTGTATCTTAACTGCGGCTAATAAGGCAAAATTGGAAAAGAGATTATCTCCCGCAGGGAAGCTGCTACCATCAAATCTTTGCCCTCGTTAGACTCCCCTCTGGAAGCGCTTTCACTGCAAGCTGCAGATTCCCTCCTAACAGCAAGCTTTAGGATAGGGTACTGAATTGTAACTTAATTTCGCCTGATAATGCGATTATGGCAAAGACAGTATCTCCCGCAGGGAAGCTGCTACCATCAAACGTTTGCCCTCATTAGACTCCCCTCTGGAAGCGCTTTCTCTGCAAGCTGCAGATTCCCTCCTAACAGCAAGCTTTAGGAGAGGGTACTGAATTGTAACTTACTTTCGCCTAATAATACGATTTTGGAAAAGAGAGTATCTCCCGCAGGGAAGCTGCTACCATCAAATGTTTGCCCTCATTAGACTCCCCTCTGGAAGCGCTTTCACTGCAAGCTGCAGATTCCCTCCTAACAGCAAGCTTTAGGATAGGGTACTGAATTGTAACTTACTTTCGCCTAATAATGCGATTTTGGCAAAGAGAGTATCTCCCGCAGGGCAGCTGCTACCATCAAATGTTTGCCCTCGTTAGACTCCCCTCTGGAAGCGCTTTCACTGCAAGCTGCAGATTCCCTCCTAACAGCAAGCTTTAGGATAGGGTACTGAATTGTAACTTAACTGCGGCCAATAAGGCGCTTTTGGGAAAGAGAATATCTCCCGCAGGGAAGCTGCTACCATCAAATGTTTACCCTCATTAGACTCCCCTCTGGAAGCGCTTTCACTGCAAGCTGCAGATTCCCTCCTAACAGCAAGCTTTAGGATAGGGTACTGAATTGTAACTTATCTGCGGCTAATAAGGCGTTTTAGGGAAAGAGAATATCTCCAGCAGGGAAGCTGCTACCATCAAATGTTTGCCCTCATTAGACTCCCCTCTGGAAGCGCTTTCACTGCAAGCTGCAGATTCCCTCCTAACAGCAAGCTTTAGGATAGGATACTGAATTGTATCTTAACTGCGTCTAATAAGGAGATTATGGCAAAGAGAGTATCTCCCGCAGGGAAGCTGCTACCATCAAATGTTTGCCCTCGTTAGACTCCCCTCTGGAAGCGCTTTCACTGCAAGCTGCAGATTCCCTCCTAATAGCAAGCTTTAGGATAGGGTACTGAATTGTAACTTAACTGCGGCTAATAAGGCAAAATTGGAAAAGAGATGATCTCCCGCAGGGAAGCTGCTACCATCAAATGTTTGCCCTCGTTAGACTCCCCTCCGGAAGCGCTTTCACTGCAAGCTGCAGATTCCCTCCTAACAGCAAGCTTTAGGATAGTGTACTGAATTGAAACTTACTTTCGCATAATAATGCGATTTTGGCAAAGAGAGTATCTCCCGCAGGGAAGCTGCTACCATCAAATGTTTGCCCTCATTAGACTCCCCTCTGGAAGCGCTTTCACTGCAAGCTGCAGATTCCCTCCTAACAGCAAGCTTTAGGATAGGATACTGAATTGTATCTTAACTGCGTCTAATAAGGAGATTATGGCAAAGAGAGTATCTCCCGCAGGGAAGCTGCTACCATCAAATGTTTGCCCTCGTTAGACTCCCCTCTGGAAGCGCTTTGACTGCAAGCTGCAGATTCCCTCCTAACAGCAAGCTTTAGGATAGTGTACTGAATTGAAACTTACTTTCGCGTAATAATGCGATTTTGGCAAAGAGAGTATCTCCCGCAGGGAAGCTGCTACCATCAAATGTTTGCCCTCATTAGACTCCCCTCTGGAAGTGCTTTGACTGCAAGCTGCAGATTCCCTCCTAACAGCAAGCTTTAGGATAGTGTACTGAATTGAAACTTACTTTCGCCTAATAATGCGATTTTGGCAAAGAGAGTATCTCCCGCAGGGAAGCTGCTACCATCAAATGTTTGCCCTCATTAGACTCCCCTCTGGAAGCGCTTTCACTGCAAGCTGCAGATTCCCTCCTAACAGCAAGCTTTAGGATAGGATACTGAATTGTATCTTAACTGCGTCTAATAAGGAGATTATGGCAAAGAGAGTATCTCCCGCAGGGAAGCTGCTACCATCAAATGTTTGCCCTCGTTAGACTCCCCTCTGGAAGCGCTTTCACTGCAAGCTGCAGATTCCCTCCTAATAGCAAGCTTTAGGATAGGGTACTGAATTGTAACTTACTTTCGCCTAATAATGCGATTTTGGAAAAGAGAGTATCTCCCGCAGGGAAGCTGCTACCATCAAATGTTTGCCCTCGTTAGACTCCCCTCTGGAAGCGCTTTCACTGCAAGCTGCAGATTCCCTCCTAACAGCAAGCTTTAGGGATAGAGTGCTGAATTGTAACTTACTTTCGCCTAATAATGCGATTTTGGCAAAGAGAGTATCTCCCGCAGGGAAGCTGCTACCATCCAATGTTTGCCCTCATTAGACTCCCCTCTGGAAGCGCTTTGACTGCAATCTGCAGATTCCCTCCTAACAGCAAGCTTTAGGATAGGGTACTGAATTGTAACTTAACTGCGGATATTAATGCGATTTTGGCAAAGAGAGTATCTCCCGCAGGGAAGCTGCTACCATCAAATGTTTGCCCTCATTAGACTCCCCTCTGGAAGCGCTTTCACTGCAAGCTGCAGATTCCCTCCTAACAGCAAGCTTTAGGATAGGGTACTGAATTGTAACTTATCTGCGGCTAATAAGGCGATTTTGGGAAAGAGAATATCTCCAGCAGGGAAG
Organism: Phaenicophaeus curvirostris; assembly: GCF_032191515.1. Taxonomy (NCBI): domain Eukaryota; kingdom Metazoa; phylum Chordata; class Aves; order Cuculiformes; family Cuculidae; genus Phaenicophaeus; species Phaenicophaeus curvirostris. Next base: position 204,283 of record NW_027206850.1, read on the forward strand.
CTGCTACCATCAAATGTTTGCCCTCATTAGACTCCCCTCTGGAAGCGCTTTCACTGCAACCTGCAGATTCCCTCCTAACAGCAAGCTTTAGGATAGGGTACTGAATTGTAACTTAACTGCGGCTAATTATGCAAAATTGGAAAAGAGATTATCTCCCGCAGGGAAGCTGCTACCATCAAATGTTTGCCCTCATTAGACTCCCCTCTGGAAGCGCTTTCACTGCAAGCTGCAGATTCCCTCCTAACAGCAAGCTTTACGATAGGGTACTGAATTGTAACTTACTTTCGCCTAATAATGCGATTTTGGCAAAGAGAGTATCTCCCGCAGGGAAGCTGCTACCATCAAATGTTTGCCCTCGTTAGACTCCCCTCTGGAAGCGCTTTCACTGCAAGCTGCAGATTCCCTCCTAACAGCAAGCTTTAGGATAGGGTACTGAATTGTAACTTACTTTCGCCTAATAATGCAATTTTGGCAAAGAGAGTATCTCCCGCAGGGAAGCTGCTACCATCAAACGTTTGCCCTCGTTAGACTCCCCTCTGGAAGCGCTTTCACTGCAAGCTGCAGATTCCCTCCTAACAGCAAGCTTTAGGATAGGGTACTGAATTGTAACTTAACTGGGGCTAATAAGGCGCTTTTGGCAAAGAGAATATCTCCCGCAGGGAAGCTGCTACCATCAAATGTTTGCCCTCATTAGACTCCCCTCTGGAAGCGCTTTCACTGCAAGCTGCAGATTCCCTCCTAACAGCAAGCTTTAGGATAGGGTACTGAATTGTAACTTATCTGCGGCTAATAAGGCGATTTTGGGAAAGAGAATATCTCCCGCAGGGAAGCTGCTACCATCAAATGTTTGCCCTCATTAGACTCCCCTCTGGAATCGCTTTCACTGCAAGCTGCAGATTCCCTCCTAACAGCAAGCTTTAGGATAGGGTACTGAATTGTAACTTACTTTCGCCTAATAATGCGATTTTGGCAAAGAGAGTATCTCCCGCAGGGAAGCTGCTACCACCAAATGTTTGCCCTCATTAGACTCCCCTCTGGAAGCGCTTTCACTGCAAGCTGCAGATTCCCTCCTAACAGCAAGCTTTAGGATAGGGTACTGAATTGTAACTTACTTTCGCCTAATAATGCGATTTTGGAAAAGAGAGTATCTCCCGCAGGGAAGCTGCTACCATCAAATGTTTGCCCTCATTAGACTCCCCTCTGGTAGCGCTTTCACTGCAAGCTGCAGATTCCCTCCTAACAGCAAGCTTTAGGATAGGGTACTGAATTGTAACTTACTTTCGCCTAATAATGCGATTTTGGCAAAGAGAGTATCTCCCTCAGGGAAGCTGCTACCATCAAATGATTGCCCTCGTTAGACTCCCCTCTGGAAGCGCTTTCACTGCAAGCTGCAGATTCCCTCCAAACAGCAAGCTTTAGGATAGGGTACTGAATTGTAACTTACTTTCGCCTAATAATGCGATTTTGGCAAAGAGAGTATCTCCCGCAGGGAAGCTGCTACCATCAAATGTTTGCCCTCATTAGACTCCCCTCTGGAAGCGCTTTCACTGCAAGCTGCAGATTCCCTCCTAACAGCAAGCTTTAGGATAGGGTACTGAATTGTAACTTACTTTCGCCTAATAAGGCGATTTTGTCAAAGAGAGTATCTCCCGCAGGGAAGCTGCTACCATCAAACGTTTACCCTCGTTAGACTCCCCTCCGGAAGCGCTTTCACTGCAAGCTGCAGATTCCCTCCTAACAGCAAGCTTTAGGATGGGGTACTGAATTGTAACTTACTTTCGCCTAATAATGCGATTTTGGCAAAGAGAGTATCTCCCGCAGGGCAGCTGCTACCATAAAATGTTTGCCCTCATTAGACTCCCCTCTGGAAGCGCTTTCACTGCAAGCTGCAGATTCCCTCCTAACAGCAAGCTTTAGGATAGGGTACTGAATTGTAACTTACTTTCGCCTAATAATGCGATTTTGGCAAAGAGAGTATCTCCCGCAGGGAAGCTGCTACCATCAAATGTTTGCCCTCATTAGACTCCCCTCTGGAAGCGCTTTCACTGCAAGCTGCAGATTCCCTCCTAACAGCAAGCTTTAGGTTAGGGTACTGAATTGTAACTTACTTTCGCCTAATAATGCGATTTTGGCAAAGAGAGTATCTCCCGCAGGGAAGCTGCTACCATCAAATGTTTGCCCTCATTAGACTCCCCTCTGGAAGCGCTTTCAATGCAAGCTGCAGATTCCCTCCTAACAGCAAGCTTTAGGTTAGGGTACTGAATTGTAACTTACTTTCGCATAATAATGCGATTTTGGCAAAGAGAGTATCTCCCGCAGGGAAGCTGCTACCATCAAATGTTTGCCCTCATTAGACTCCCCTCTGGAAGCGCTTTCACTGCAAGCTGCAGATTCCCTCCTAACAGCAAGCTTTAGGATAGGGTACTGAATTGTAACTTACTTTCGCCTAATAATGCGATTTTGGCAAAGAGAGTATCTCCCGCAGGGAAGCTGCTACCATCAAATGTTTGCCCTCGTTAGACTCCCCTCTGGAAGCGCTTTCACTGCAAGCTGCAGATTCCCTCCTAACAGCAAGCTTTAGGATAGGGTACTGAATTGTAACTTACTTTCGCCTAATAATGCGATTTTGACAAAGAGAGTATCTCCCGCAGGGAAGCTGCTACCATCAAATGTTTGCCCTCATTAGACTCCCCTCTGGAAGCGCTTTCACTGCAAGCTGCAGATTCCCTCCTAACAGCAAGATTTAGGATAGGGTCCTGAATTGTAACGTACTTTCGCCTAATAATGCGATTTTAGCAAAGAGAGTATCTCCCGCAGGGAAGCTGCTACCATCAAACGTTTGCCCTCATTAGACTCCCCTCTGGAAGCGCTTTCACTGCAAGCTGCAGATTCCCTCCTAACAGCAAGCTTTAGGATAGGGTACTGAATTGTAACTTAACTGCGGCTAATAAGGCGATTATGGCAAAGAGAATATCTCCCGCAGGGAAGCTGCTACCATCAAATGTTTGCCCTCATTAGACTCCCCTCTGGAAGCGCTTTCACTGCAAGCTGCAGATTCCCTCCTAACAGCAAGCTTTAGGATAGGGTACTGAATTGTAACTTACTTTCGCCTTATAATGCGATTTTGGCAAAGAGAGTATCTCCTGCAGGGAAGCTGCTACCATCAAATGTTTGCCCTCGTTAGACTCCCCTCTGGAAGCGCTTTCACTGCAAGCTGCAGATTCCCTCCTAACAGCAAGCTTTAGGATAGGGTACTGAATTGTTACTTAACTGCGGCTAAAAAGGCAAAATTGGAAAAGATATTATCTCCCGCAGAGAAGCTGCTACCATCAAATGTTTGCCCTCATTAGAATCCCCTCTGGAAGCGCTTTCACTGCAAGCTGCAGATTCCCTCCTAACAGCAAGCTTTAGGATAGGGTACTGAATTGTAACTTAACTGCGGCTAATAAGGCGATTTTGGCAAAGAGAGTATCTCCCGCAGGGAAGCTGATACCATCAAAGGTTTGCCCTCCTTAGACTCCCCTCTGGAAGCGCTTTCACTGCAAGCTGCAGATTCCCTCCTAACATCAAGCTTTAGGATAGAGTACTGAATTGTAACTTACTTTCGCCTAATAATGCGATTTTGACAAAGAGAGTATCTCCCGCAGGGAAGCTGCTACCATCAAATGTTTGCCCTCATTAGACTCCCCTCTGGAAGCGCTTTGACTGCAAGCTGCAGATTCCCTCCTAACAGCAAGCTTTAGGATAGGGTACTGAATTGTAACTTACTTTCGCCTAATAATGCGATTTTGGCAAAGAGAGTATCTCCCGCAGGGAAGCTGCTACCATCAAATCTTTGCCCTCATTAGACTCTCCTCTGGAAGCGCTTTCACTGCAAGCTGCAGATTCCCTCCTAACAGCAAGCTTTAGGATAGGGTACTGAATTGTAACTTATCTGCGGCTAATAATGCGATTTTGGCAAAGAGAATATCTCACGCAGGGAAGCTGCTACCATCAAATGTTTGCCCTCATTAGACTCCCCTCTGGAAGCGCTTTCACTGCAAGCTGCAGATTCCCTCCTAACAGCAAGCTTTAGCATAGGGTACTGAATTGTAACTTAACTGCGGCTAATAAGGCGATTTTGGCAAAGAGAATATCTCCCGCAGGGAAGCTGCTACCATCAAATGTTTGCCCTCATTAGACTCCCCTCTGGAAGCGCTTTCACTGCAAGCTGCAGATTCCCTCCTAACAGCAAGCTTTAGGATAGGGTACTGAATTGTAACTTAACTGCGGCTAATAATGCGATTTTGGCAAAGAGAGTATCTCCCGCAGGGAAGCTGCTACCATCAAACGTTTGCCCTCGTTAGACTCCCCTCTGGAAGCGCTTTCTCTGCAAGCTGCAGATTCCCTCCTAACAGCAAGCTTTAGGATAAGGTACTGAATTGTAACTTACTTTCGCCTAATAATGCGATTATAGCAAAGAGAGTATCTCCCGCAGGGCAGCTGCTACCATAAAATGTTTGCCCTCATTAGACTCCCCTCTGGAAGCGCTTTCACTGCAAGCTGCAGATTCCCTCCTAACAGCAAGCTTTAGGATAGGGTACTGAATTGTAACTTAACTGCGGATAATAAGGCGATTTTGGCAAAGAGATTATCTCCCGCAGGGAAGCAGCTACCATCAAATGTTTGCCCTCATTAGACTCCCCTCTGGAAGCGCTTTCACTGCAAGCTGCAGATTCCCTCCTAACAGCAAGCTTTAGGATAGGGTACTGAATTGTAACTTACTTTCGCCTAATAATGCGATTTTGGCAAAGAGAGTATCTCCCGCAGGGAAGCTGCTACCATCAAATGTTTGCCCTCGTTAGACTCCCCTCTGGAAGCGCTTTCACTGCAAGCTGCAGATTCCCTCCTAACAGCAAGCTTTAGGATAGGGTACTGAATTGCAACTTACTTTCGCCTAATAATGCGATTTTGGAAAAGAGAGTATCTCCCGCAGGGCAGCTGCTACCATCAAATGTTTGCCCTCATTAGACTCCCCTCTGGAAGCGCTTTCACTGCAAGCTGCAGATTCCCTCCTAACAGCAAGCTTTAGGATAGTGTACTGAATTGTAACTTAACTGCGGCTAATAAGGCGATTGTGGCAAAGAGAGTATCTCCCGCAGGGAAGCTGCTATCATCAAATGTTTGCCCTCATTAGACTTCCCTCTGGAAGCGCTTTCACTGCAAGCTGCAGATTCCCTCCTAACAGCAAGCTTTAGGATAGGGTACTGAATTGTAACTTACTTTCGCCTAATAATGCGATTTTGGCAAAGAGAGTATCTCCCGCAGGGAAGCTGCTACCATCAAATGTTTGCCCTCGTTAGACTCCCCTCTGGAAGCGCTTTCACTGCAAGCTGCAGATTCCCTCCTAACAGCAAGCTTTAGGATAGGGTACTGAATTGTAACTTAACTGCGGCTAATAAGGCGATTTTGGCAAAGAGAATATCTCCCGCAGGGAAGCTGCTACCATCAAATGTTTGCCCTCATTAGACTCCCCTCTGGAAGCGCTTTCACTGCAAGCTGCAGATTCCCTCCTAACAGCAAGCTTTAGGATAGTGTACTGAATTGTAACTTACTTTCGCCTAATAATGCGATTTTGGAAAAGAGAGTATCTCCCGCAGGGAAGCTGCTACCATCAAATGTTTGCCCTCATTAGACTCCCCTCTGGAAGCGCTTTCACTGCAAGCTGTAGATTCCCTCCTAACAGCAAGCTTTAGGATAGGGTACTGAATTGTAACTTACTTTCGCCTAATAATGCGATTTTGGCAAAGAGAGTATCTCCCGCAGGGAAGCTGCTACCATCAAATGTTTGCCCTCGTTAGACTCCCCTCTGGAAGCGCTTTCACTGCAAGCTGCAGATTCCCTCCTAACAGCAAGCTTTAGGATAGGGTACTGAATTGTAACTTAACTGCGGCTAATAAGGCGATTTTGGCAAAGAGAGTATCTCCCGCAGGGAAGCTGCTAACATCAAATGTTTGCCCTCATTAGACTCCCCTCTGGAAGCGCTTTCACTGCAAGCTGCAGATTCCCTCCTAACAGCAAGCTTTAGGATAGGGTACTGAATTGTAACTTACTTTCGCGTAATCATGCGATTTTGGCAAAGAGAGTATCTCCCGCAGGGAAGCTGCTACCATCAAACGTTTACCCTCGTTAGACTCCCGTCCGGAAGCGCTTTCACTGCAAGCTGCAGATTCCCTCCTAACAGCAAGCTTTAGGATAGGGTACTGAATTGAAACTTACTTTCGCTTAATATTGCGATTTTGGCAAAGAGAGTATCTCCCGTAGGGAAGCTGCTAACATCAAATGTTTGCCCTCATTAGACTCCCCTCTGGAAGCGCTTTCACTGCAAGCTGCAGATTCCCTCCTAAAAGCAAGCTTTAGGATAGGGTACTGAATTGTAACTTAACTGCGGCTAATAAGGCGATTTTGGCAAAGAGAATATCTCCCGCAGGGAAGCTGCTACCATCAAATGTTTGCCCTCATTAGACTCCCCTCTGGAAGCGCTTTCACTGCAAGCTGCAGATTCCCTCCTAATAGCAAGCTTTAGGATAGGGTACTGAATTGTAACTTACTTTCGCCTAATAATGCGATTTTGGCAAAGAGAGTATCTCCCGCAGGGAAGCTGCTACCATCAAATGTTTGCCCTCATTAGACTCCCCTCTGGAAGCGCTTTCACTGCAAGCTGTAGATTCCCTCCTAACAGCAAGCTTTAGGATAAGGTCCTGAATTGTAACTTAACTGCGGCTAATAATGCGATTTTGGCAAAGAGAGTATCTCCCGCAGGGAAGCTGCTAACATCAAATGTTTGCCCTCATTAGACTCCCCTCTGGAAGCGCTTTCACTGCAAGCTGCAGATTCCCTCCTAACAGCAAGCTTTAGGATAGGGTACTGAATTGTAACTTAACTGCGGATAATAAGGCGATTTTGGCAAAGAGAGTATCTCCCGCAGGGAAGCTGCTACCATCAAATGTTTGCCCTCATTAGACTCCCCTCTGGAAGCGCTTTCACTGCAAGCTGCAGATTCCCTCCTAACAGCAAGCTTTAGGATAGGGTACTGAATTGTAACTTACTTTCGCCTAATAATGCGATTTTGGCAAAGAGAGTATCTTCCGCAGGGAAGCTGCTACCATCAAATGTTTGCCCTCATTAGACTCCCCTCTGGAAGCGCTTTCACTGCAAGCTGCAGATTCCCTCCTAACAGCAAGCTTTAGGATAGGGTACTGAATTGTAACTTACTTTCGCCTAATAATGCGATTTTGGAAAAAAGAGTATCTCCCGCAGGGAAGCTGCTACCATCAAATATTTGCCCTCATTAGACTCTCCTCTGGAAGCGCTTTCACTGCAAGCTGCAGATTCCCTCCTAACAGCAAGCTTTAGGATAGGGTACTGAATTGTAACTTAACTGCGGCTAATAAGGCGCTTTTGGCAAAGAGAGTATCTCCCGCAGGGAAGCTGCTACCATCAAATGTTTGCCCTCATTAGACTCCCCTCTGGAAGCGCTTTCACTGCAAGCTGCAGATTCCCTCCTAACAGCAAGATTTAGGATAGGGTACTGAATTGTAACTTACTTTCGCCTAATAATGCGATTTTGGCAAAGAGAGTATCTCCCGCAGGGAAGCTGCTACCATCAAATGTTTGCCCTCATTAGACTCCCCTCTGGAAGCGCTTTCACTGCAAGCTGCAGATTCCCTCCTAACAGCAAGCTTTAGGATAGGGTACTGAATTGTAACTTACTTTCGCCTAATAATGCGATTTTGGCAAAGAGAGTATCTCCCGCAGGGAAGCTGCTACCATCAAACGTTTGCCCTCGTTAGACTCCCCTCTGGAAGCGCTTTCACTGCAAGCTGCAGATTCCCTCCTAACAGCAAGCTTTAGGATAGGGTACTGAATTGTAACTTAACTGCGGATAATAAGACGATTTTGGCAAAGAGAGTATCTCCCGCAGGGAAGCTGCTGCCATCAAACGTTTGCCCTCGTTAGACTCCCCTCCGGAAGCGCTTTCACTGCAAGCTGCAGATTCCCTCCTAACAGCAAGCTTTAGGATAGGGTACTGAATTGAAACTTACTTTCGCATAATATTGCGATTTTGGCAAAGAGAGTATCTCCCGCAGGGAAGCTGCTACCATCAAATGTTTGCCCTCATTAGACTCCCCTCTGGAAGCGCTTTCACTGCAAGCTGCAGATTCCCTCCTAACAGCAAGCTTTAGGATAGGGTACTGAATTGTATCTTAACTGCGGCTAATAAGGCGATTTTGGCAAAGAGAATATCTCCCGCAGGGAAGCTGCTAACATCAAATGTTTGCCCTCATTAGACTCCCCTCTGGAAGCGCTTTCACTGCAAGCTGCAGATTCCCTCCTAACAGCAAGCTTTAGGATAGGGTCCTGAATTGTAACTTAACTGCGGATAATAAGGCGATTTTGGCAAAGAGATTATCTCCCGCAGGGAAGCTGCTACCATCAAATGTTTGCCCTCATTAGACTCCCCTCTGGAAGCGCTTTCACTGCAAGCTGCAGATTCCCTCCTAACAGCAAGCTTTAGGATAGTGTACTGAATTGTAACTTACATTCGCCTAATAATGCGATTTTGGCAAAGAGAGTATCTCCCGCAGGGAAGCTGCTACCATCAAATGTTTGCCCTCATTAGACTCCCCTCTGGAAGCGCTTTCACTGCAAGCTGCAGATTCCCTCCTAACAGCAAGCTTTAGGATAGTGTACTGAATTGTAACTTAACTGCGGCTAATAAGGCGATTTTTGCAAAGAGAGTATCTCCCGCAGGGAAGCTGCTAACATCAAATGTTTGCCCTCATTAGACTCCCCTCTGGAAGCGCTTTCACTGCAAGCTGCAGATTCCCTCCTAACAGCAAGCTTTAGGATAGGGTACTGAATTGTAACGTACTTTCGCCTAATAATGCGATTTTGGCAAAGAGAGTATCTCCCGCAGGGAGGCTGCTACCATCAAATGTTTGCCCTCGTTAGACTCCCCTCTGGAAGCGCTTTCACTGCAAGCTGCAGATTCCCTCCTAACAGCAAGCTTTAGGATAGGGTACTGAATTGTAACTTAACTGCGGATAATAAGGCGATTTTGGCAAAGAGAGTATCTCCCGCAGGGAAGCTGCTACCATCAAATGTTTGCCCTCATTAGACTCCCCTCTGGAAGCGCTTTCACTGCAAGCAGCAGATTCCCTCCTAACAGCAAGCTTTAGGATAGGGTACTGAATTGTAACTTACTTTCGCCTAATAATGCGATTTTGGCAAAGAGAGTATCTCCCGCAGGGAAGCTGCTACCATCAAATGTTTGCCCTCATTAGACTCCCCTCTGGAAGCGCTTTCACTGCAAGCTGCAGATTCCCTCCTAACCGCAAGCTTTAGGATAGGGTACTGAATTGTAACTTAACTGCGGCTAATAATGCGATTTTGGCAAAGAGAGTATCTCCCGCAGGGAAGCTGCTAACATCACATGTTTGCCTTCATTAGACTCCCCTCTGGAAGCGCTTTCACTGCAAGCTGCAGATTCCCTCCTAACAGCAAGCTTTAGGATAGGGTACTGAATTGTAACTTACTTTCGCCTAATAATGCGATTTTGGCAAAGAGAGTATCTCCCGCAGGGAAGCTGCTAACATCAAATGTTTGCCCTCATTAGACTCCCCTCTGGAAGTGCTTTCACTGCAAGCTGCAGATTCCCTCCTAACAGCAAGCTTTACGATAGGGTACTGAATTGTAACTTACTTTCGCCTAATAATGCGATTTTGGGAAAGAGAGTATCTCCCGCAGGGAAGCTGCTACCATCAAATGTTTGCCCTCGTTAGACTCCCCTCTGGAAGCGCTTTCACTGCAAGCTGCAGATTCCCTCCTAACAGCAAGCTTTAGGATAGGGTACTGAATTGTAACTTAACTGCGGCTAATAAGGCGCTTTTGGGAAAGAGAGTATCTCCCGCAGGGAAGCTGCTACCATCAAATGTTTGCCCTCATTAGACTCCCCTCTGGAAGCGCTTTCACTGCAAGCTGCAGATTCCCTCCTAACAGCAAGCTTTAGGATAGGGTACTGAATTGTAACTTAACTGCGGCTAATAATGATATTTTGGCAAAGAGAATATCTCCCGCAGGGAAGCTGCTACCATCAAATATTTGCCCTCCTTAGACTCCCCTCTGGAAGCGCTTTCACTGCAAGCTGCAGATTCCCTCCTAACAGCAAGCTTTAGGATAGTGTACTGAATTATAACTTACTTTCGCCTACTAATGCGATTTTGGCAAAGAGAGTATCTCCCGCAGGGAAGCTGCTACCATCAAATGTTTGCCCTCATTAGACTCCCCTCTGGAAGCGCTTTCACTGCAAGCTGCAGATTCCCTCCTAACAGCAAGCTTTAGGATAGGGTACTGAATTGTAACTTACTTTCGCCTAATAATGCGATTTTGGCAAAGAGATTATCTCCCGCAGGGAAGCTGCTACCATCAAATGTTTGCCCTCATTAGACTCCCCTCTGGAAGCGCTTTCACTGCAAGCTCCAGATTCCCTCCTAACAGCAAGCTTTAGGATAGGGTACTGAATTGTAACTTACATTCGCCTAATAATGCGATTTTGGCAAAGAGAGTATCTCCCGCAGGGAAGCTGCTACCATCAAATGTTTGCCCTCATTAGACTCCCCTCTGGAAGCGCTTTCACTGCAAGCTGCAGATTCCCTCCTAACAGCAAGCTTTAGGATAGGGTACTGAATTGTAACTTAACTGCGGCTAATAAGGCGATTTTGGCAAAGAGAGTATCTCCCGCAGGGAAGCTGCTAACATCAAATGTTTGCCCTCATTAGACTCCCCTCTGGAAGCGCTTTCACTGCAAGCTGCAGATTCCCTCCTAACAGCAAGCTTTAGGATAGGGTCCTGAATTGTAACGTACTTTCGCCTAATAATGCGATTTTGGCAAAGAGAGTATCTCCCGCAGGGAAGCTGCTACCATCAAACGTTTGCCCTCGTTAGACTCCCCTCTGGAAGCGCTTTCTCTGCAAGCTGCAGATTCCCTCCTAACAGCAAGCTTTAGGATAGGGTACTGAATTGTAACTTATCTGCGGCAAATAAGGCGATTTTGGCAAAGAGAATATCTCCCGCAGGTAAGCTGCTACCATCAAATGTTTGCCCTCATTAGACTCCCCTCTGGAAGCGCTTTCACTGCAAGCTGCAGATTCCCTCCTAACAGCAAGCTTTAGGATAGGGTACTGAATTGTAACTTACTTTCGCCTAATAATGCGATTTTGGGAAAGAGAGTATCTCCCGCAGGGAAGCTGCTACCATCAAATGTTTGCCCTCGTTAGACTCCCCTCTGGAAGCGCTTTCACTGCAAGCTGTAGATTCCCTCCTAACAGCAAGCTTTAGGATAGGGTACTGAATTGTAACTTACTTTCGCCTAATAATGCGATTTTGGCAAAGAGAATATCTCCCGCAGGGAAGCTGCTACCATCAAATGTTTGCCCTCATTAGACTCCCCTCTGGAAGCGCTTTCACTGCAAGCTGCAGATTCCCTCCTAACAGCAAGCTTTAGGATAGGGTACTGAATTGTAACTTAACTGCGGCTAATAAGGCGAATTTGGCAAAGAGAATATCTCCCGCAGGGAAGCTGCTACCATCAAATGTTTGCCCTCATTAGACTCCCCTCTGGAATCGCTTTCACTGCAAGCTGCAGATTCCCTCCTAACAGCAAGCTTTAGGATAGGGTACTGAATTGTAACTTACTTTCGCATAATAATGCGATTTGGCAAAGAGAGTATCTCCCGCAGGGAAGCTGCTACCATCAAATGTTTGCCCTCATTAGACTCCCCTCTGGAAGCGCTTTCACTGCAAGCTGCAGATTCCCTCCTAACAGCAAGCTTTAGGAT